>NW_008580155.1:923508-949282 GCF_000520115.1 Aphanomyces invadans
TGAAGGACCTCATCCTTGTCGACGACAGTCGCGTGAGCCATGCAATTGCATTGTACGAAGACGACCGAGACGTGGAGGAAATGCTCGACACGCTCTACCGCATTGCTAAGTCCACGTCGGCGCGGGCGTAGGTAGCACAACTTTATCCGTTTAAAACAAGCTGCTTCTTACACGATTGCAGTCCATTACCTGGCACCGTGCTACGTCAGCAGTCGGCGCCCGGACTGGGGGAGATGTTGATCTCTGGCGGGGCGAGGAGAAGTATCGGTGGCAAGATCACGTCACTGTCGTGATCTTTGCAAAGCGCTGTGACCAGCAACGTGCGTGGCTTTCTCATCGGAACAGCATGGCTTACCGCCGCGCACGTCTCAAACACGCTGCAGAATGAAGCAAACACAAATGAGAACACTCCACTGTGCGCCGAAGCCTTTCACGTACTTTGATTTCAGCGACGTGGGGTCGTTTGCCGCATAGATATCCATGTTGTGGCACGTGAGCCGTTCGACGTGAACTTCGTACAGCGCCTGCGAACCATTCATTTTTTCATGAGCTTGGTCCAAGGAATTGGGATTTGGAAGACACCTTCAAGTGGCGCAGAATGTCTTCTACAGTGATAAGCCTTGGGATGTCGGTGCACTGGATCACGACCTTGTGCCTACGAAAATGCAGCTGACGTTCATCTGCCCAACGGACAGCAACGAACGGACCACAGCGTCATGTTTTCGGGGCAGATGCGAAGTGGCATGCCCCGTGAACGATCCATGGACGTCGATGCCATGACCGCTGGTGGCCGAGGGGTGTGGAAGTGCAGCGACCCGCTGGACCCGACGTACTCGCACGACCGCAATGCAGTAGGTTTCCGAAACAAGATTTTCGTGGCTTCGATTGCAGCGAGGGCGCCGACAATTGTAGCCGTGGCTAGCGAATCTGCTCGGCACCCACACATCGCCTTACAACAAAAGAATGAGGCCGGGGCGATGCCGTGCACGGCGGCGACGGTGTTGGCCAAGAGCTGGACAAAGTGCACGTGCATGTTGGCATCGTCCATCTACCGTGGGCAGGTCTCACAAACACACTCATACATGGTCCAACGCACAACGTTGCAAGGCGTGGGGCGTATGCGATCCACAACGGATTGCATTTGAATGGCTGTCATCGCCTGAAACGCTTCTTGTGACAGCGCAGGCTGCGCAGACGGAGCTACGGCTGCAGTGATAACGTCACGACAAGTCGCTATGGTCACATCTAATGCGGCCGCCCTCGTCAGATGCGGTCAAGGACGATAGGTTACGTTGCAATGTCGACACGGTGCGGCCGAATAGCACAGCAGCGACAGCGACGAGGTCGCCATGAGTGGCAGTGCTCAATGCGATGCCATGGGGGGCCAAGACCGCCTAGATGTCAAGTCAAACGCGCCTCGGACTCGTGCTCCTCGTAATACTTTTAAGAAAAACTGCGCGGCCGCCACACAAGCCGAGATCGATGTCAGCGCTTGGTACCGATCATATGCGTCGTGTGCCAGTTGGATAAACGCGGGGTCGCGCCTCTTGGCCCGAGATGCTCCGACTTTGTCTGTCCAGACTGCTCGAAGGCACACAAGACTTTGATGAAATGTGTTGTCGAACACAGCGCGCGCCCATTGCACGATGTGGTCGATTTCAAACGCAGTTGGGTCTGTGGCGTGGTCTACATGATGGGGGAGCGATTTGTGCGATGGGGAAATCGACGCCCGGAATATGGCGAGGCGGTCCAACAGGAACAGCGACGTTGACGCGGGGTCTGTCTTGAGCTTTGACTCGGCCCACCGCTCCGTCACGTGCGGAGCAAACGACTGTGTGAATGCTTTCAACCCGTGCGACTGGCCCAAAACGAATGGCTTGCTGTAAAGGAAGCACTCGTCGTCCAGGAGCAATGTCGTCTGATGCGGAGGAGGCACGTCAACCCACCGCGCGTTCGAATTGGGGCGTCGACGTACGTGATTTGCATCGACAGTCGTCACTACAACGTCGGTCGGCTGCCAAAACGCCTCGTTGAAATGCACGCTCTACGTTCGCGACCCCAACGTGACCCCAACTCTGACCAAGCTGATTCACAGAGGAAAGCGCCGCACTTGAGATTGCTGGTAATGTAGAGGGATCGCAGTCCACGACGGATGGTGCACTTGGAGAGCGTGGGCTTTGTTCGACCCCACGTCGGCGTCCCGATATCCACATTGCGTGGCCAAATCTTGCCGCTGTCACAAGCATCAATCGTTGTTAAGGCATTCGAATCCGTTTCGGACCTTGACCCGACCACCGTCGACCATGACGCCATTTTTCACGCCGATTCGAGTTAAGTTCTGCGGCGGTGAGCCCTCGGTGAAGTCTACACAGGAAGGAAGAACGCGCCTACCTCGACAACTTGACAGCCCACGGAACCACATCCCACCACAACCACGCGAGCATCTCGCAGGCGGTCCACGGCCGCGCGCCCAAATAATGCCATGGCATTGCTGTCGGACGATAGTCCTGCTGGGTCATGAAACACCCGCTCCTTCTTGAAGTCTTTCGGAAGAATGCCGACCAAGTCGAGGTACAACAGCTGCGACACAGGACAGCCAAACCCTACCGAGCCCCCCCCCGTAGGCAGGAACGATCTCTTGGTGGTTTTGTTTACCGCAGAACTTGACGAGCTCACGACATGCCAGGCCTGCCACCAAGGCACTGAGCGGGGCGAATTCAGTTGATGCAACACGAGCTACGTCGTGCACGAGCACGTCCGGCACGGGCTTGGACGGCACTACGGTTGGTCCAAACTGGGCGGCAGCAGTCGTCTAGCAGCGATGAGTGGACAGACGACACACAGCAGACAAGGTCATCTCACTTTGGCAATAAAGTCCCTTGTCAAGCTCAGAATTTCCAGCGCGTGGTGGACGTTGTTGGACTGGGGAAAGAACCCGTGGAGCTGACGGTAAGCGTACAAGCCTTGCATGATGGCGTGTAGTTGAGCGGGTCTCTCTTCTGCTCGATAGTTGAGTTGGGCATGGCTTTGTTCTTTCGTTTGTACCATTCGAGGAAGAGCGGTTGGGGCCATGGACGAGGCGCGGTGCGATGATATTTTCCCGAAACGATGTCTAGGAAAGACGTTGGTCGAAGCCGACTCGTCAGGACGAACGTGGTGAATGGCCCGCGAGCCACGAACTCTCTTGACCCGGAGCCGCGAGTGCTGGGTCAAATCAAACACAAACAGCGGCGACACGCCAAAGTTGACGTGCACTGTCGATGGCGGCGCGACTTGAGCAATCGAAAACTGCCGCCGATCGAGCCACGTCAAGTCGCTGGTCACGCCGTCCGTTCCAGACTGGCGGGCAAAGGCAAACTCGACCAAGTCCCCTGGCTGCAGCATCTGTACACAAACATCATGAAAAGCGATGAGCCGAGGAAAGCCCACCAAGTGAACGCATTGCTCTTGCACGACCACGTTGCCCGCGCCAACGTCCATCTGAACCACTGTAAACGCGGCACTTTCGTCCTCCATGGCCTGCACCACGTGAGACTCTATCGGCTGCAACATTCACGTGGGCCACACCATGTGATGGGGCCCGAAATCGACAAAGACCGACCCGAGCAACCCTCGGCTCTCCGCCACCACGACGGCAATCGGGGGAGTCTGTGCGTGGCAAAATTCACTCAGCCCCACGATTTCTTCGCGCGACATCGGCCCGCTCGAAAACACCACCGCCTAGCCCACGCATCGTAGTAGTGAGACAGAGATGGCTAACACCATTTTCGAACGAACATGGTAATGCAGGAGCAGTTCCGACGTGAGCGTCCCCGAGAGCGTGAGAAGGACTGTCGATGGAGCGATGCCGCTGAGCTTGTCCTTGACGGCGGACGATTTCTTCCTGCCCACATCCATTCGAGCATATACAGGCTACCGAAAGCAAGCAGCATGAATCGCAATCGGTTAACCCGGCTGTACGCACATGCGATGCAACGTCGTCGTCGCAGACGCAGTCATCGTCGTGGATCGTGACGGACTTGAGGCCATGGCCCAAGAGCGTGCGCACTATTCACGTGACCCCTTGAGAAAACGAACAGCCCAAGCATGTCAGACGAGCACAAACCGATGTCGACTCCAACTCCGCGCAACCCAACCACGAGAACTTGCATCGTCGTTATCGATTTCATCCTGCACCGCGCCACGTCGTGGTCATCCCCCGAATGTGTGCATATCGTGGGTACCATGTCGAGCCGAAGAGGAGCAGCGGGCGCGTGTAGTACTCCTTCGGAGTCACTGGCGACGGTGTCGGTTCGGCCATGGAATTTATGCAAACCGGACGCGATCGACGTGAAACGGCGACACGAATCTTTCAAGTGTCGGTCAAGATCAACGTCATCCAAGCATGTCGACGGGATTGCAGGGCATCTCCCCCATAACTTCTTACGCTACACGACGCATGATCGAAGCGACGCAAAGTCTTGTTATGCTGATTCATTCCGTCGCCACGAGGGAGAGGCGGTGGCATGGCTCATGGGCCAGACTCTTGGTTGTCGACGACAGAGCTGCTTTGACGATGCCCACGGCATCGAGAGATTGTACGTGGAGCCATGTGCACCCGTCAAATCAAACGCTGTGTTTCAGTTGGGGATGAAATTTCGTGAGGAGATCGCGGATGTTCGAGTACGGGTTGCTGATGGAGAGCTGGCGCGGGGTGTACCGAGAGTGGCACGTCCCAATCGATACGCAGAGGAAGGCCGCGACAAGCAGTGCCCAAACTTGCAATGTTATGCTGACGAGGTCTCGTACAATCAAGAGCGCGAGGCGGTCGACAGTGAGTGTCCTGGACGACGAGCACAGCGCCCCTTTCGTGGCGCACATGCGAATGGACACGTACTGAACCTCAGAGATGGAATCGACCACGACCAGGGCGGCGAGGAACGTCGCGACGAACACGCGAAAACTCGAGTGGAAGTTTGTCGAAAACCCAAACGCGATGCCGAGCATGGCCCCAAGCGGACGTTGGATCGAGTCGAAGAACGACGCGGCCTTGCCGGAATCGGGAAGCGACATCGAGTGGGCGATGAGGGTTATCTGAGCCGACAGCATGGCGACGCAGAGCCCGCGGAGAAGTTTGGCGTTGGTCTTGATCATGGTGACCTCGGGGACGTGGCACACCGTTTGCGTCGTGTGGACGTACCGGGTCCAGTGATAGCAGCACACAAGGCTAGTGAGAAAGAACGCCACACCACAGCCGTAGGCGATCACGAGGCGCATCACGTTGGCGTCAAATTCGTCCGTATCGGTTGGCGGCGTCGCCATGGTGTCCATCGAGGCCACATTCTTTGTGTCGAGTGTCGCCATTGTCAACTCGCTGAAACTGCAAATGCTTTGTGTCCGTTGATTGAAACGCCAAGGGGACGCCTTCAACTGCACGAACGAAACAGCGCCATAGCCTTCCCCGATTGCAGTAGTCCTTGCCATCGCCCACCCCCTCTGCGTGCCAGCTGCAGGCTTGGCATACCGTTCATGTCCGCGAATACTGTAGCACCTAGAATGCATTGTACCCAGCATGATGCTGGATTTTGTTCTCTCTTCCGAGCTCACGATCCCGCGGACACAAGCTTCAAGTTGTGTTGCAGTCACGTGTGGCAAGTGTGATTTGAGCTCCAAGCCTCCCCCCTTTCTGTTGTGCGGTGAGCTCGGTTGTACCCTTTGCATCGTTCCATGCATCCTCGCAATGAAATGTACACTACTGCCTTCGTCTCGACCAATGTTCTTGGACACTTGCCATCACGAGGTCGGACATCTCGAGCTCCCTTCCACTTGTCCATGCTCACGACACGTGGCAAGTCACACAAGGGGCCAAACAGGCTGGCGGCCCTGCCGTCGCCGTCTCTCGGACACGTGAGTGGCGCTCCTTGGAGATCGTGCGTTACTGAAGAACATTGCGTGGAATTGGACCATGCAATTGCCAGGTGAAACCACCAAAGGTAACAGCCCGTCGAGGCATAGATTCGCAGTGTCCAACGGTGCATCATCTGCCATTCGTCTCTATGAGTGCCATGCAGCCACGCACGGTCCTGCGGCAGACAACGCTGCCGCAAGCTATCGAGACGACGCCGCTCATCCGTCGCTTCTGCCTTGTCAACTTCGTGCTTTGCCTTGGCGCGGCACCCATGTTCTTTGTCTTTGCCAACAAAGCCATGACGTTCCAAGTGCTGTATGCGGCGGCGGGTGCACTAGCGCTGTCGTTGCTCCTCGCCAGTGCGATGGTACGTTTGACGAGGGCGGCCCGCCGTGTCACACAACGGTGCTTCTTCTGTCTAGAGTGCGTTGAAGTCGACACCGAGTCTTGTGTGGAGCATGATGTTCACGGTCGCCAGTGCCTACGGCCTCATCTGCACGGGGGGTCTGTGCGTCTTGTACTTGCCGTATGCGAGTGCCGAATTGACGAGCGCGACCGACTTGCAGTACGCCAAGAGTGTCGTCCTGCCAAGCGAGCTGAAATCCGTACGTGGCGACGTCGGTCCATCGTCTAGGCTCACCGATCTTGTAGCAAGCTGTTGTCGAGCAAGTGTACCTCCAAGTGGGCGGCACAGTGCAGCTCGTCCTGGGCCTCTTTGCATCGTACCAAGTGCGTCTGCAGTTTTACGTGCTGGGTGAAAAGGTGCGTCGACAGCATCTAACGTGGTCATTCGAGTTGTCTCTGACGGCGACACTTCTGCCAGCGCGCGTCTGTGGCATTTCTCCAGGTAGGCGCGGTTTGCCTTGCACCTATTCTTGGACAACTGACGTGGCCGTTGTGCAGGCCTTCAGCGCGTTCATGGTGCCGCTCTCGTTGTTGTTTATCGCGGGTGGCCAGTACATCATTTCGTCGCAAACGCTTGCTTCGGCTCCCTACACGGGTGGGTGTTTCAAGCGTGGTGAATGTAGTGGTTGATCGATGATTCGATCACCGTGCAGGAATTTTCATCTACATTTGCGGTCTTCTGGTGCTCGTGCTTTCGCTCCTCGCGTTCATCGGGTCTGGGTTTGAGTATCGCCGACTCCTCAACACGTTCAGCTGGCTGGCGTTCCTGACAGCCGTGCTTCTTCTGGGGGCGTCCATCGCGTGCTTGGCTGTCACGACGAACGTTCAAAAGTCGGTCATCAACAACTGGGGCACGATTCGCGTGATGCTGCCGCCGACGCTTCAAGCGCGTTACGACAAGAGTCAATTCGTTCTGTTCGTCGAGGTACACGAGGCGGACCTCCGGTCATGTTGGTGACGCCGTCCGATGTCGTAGCGCAACCTGCACGGCATGGCTTACGTCGGCATCATTTCTGGCCTCTTCATGCTCCTCCAAAGCTTATCGGCACAATCCGTGCGAGAAATCATGAACGTCGTCAAGCGCCGTGCCGCCCAGGACAAGCGATGCGCGCTGGACCCGGAACTCCATCCAGAATTTGTTGCTCGCCGCGAGGTCCGTGCTTGCGTGTGCTACAACGACGATGCCGACGCTCGCGTTGTAGTGGACGCTCATGTTCAAATCGTCCAAGCGCATTCAACGAATTTGCATGCGCGTCGTGTGCGGGTTCGCAACGCTGTTGCTCCTCGCGATCACGGTCGTCATGACCCTGAGCGTTGTGTTTACCACACAGTGCGCAAGTATCAGCAAGGCAGTAGAATGGCACTCGTTTGGCCTGGGCAATGGATCGACGCCCGCCGCGGTGTCATGCGAGTCGTACCACCTCCAGAACACGTTTGCCGCCGGGCGCTTGCAACTTGTCCGCGGCGACACGTTGCAAGGCAACGTCACGTTTCAGCAGAACGCTGTCTCGGTACGATTCAATTCCCGTCCCCCGTTCCCCACACCGCGGATGCAGGACAAATTTCTGGCCGTCGCTGCGTTCTCGAGTACGATCGACGCACAGAGCGTGTGCACGGTGGCCGCCGCGCCGACCAACTCGCCCACCTTTATGTGGTTTGACACGTCGTGTCAGGTACGAAGCGCCGCATCCGTTGCTCGAGTGACGTTTCGTTGCATTAGGTGGCCAACGTCAAGGTCGAGCTGCCGCGGGTGACGGAGCGTGGGGTCGTGCCGTTCGTGTCGCTGAGTTCGAAAACGTCGGCCATCGATATCAATCTCATTCAGGTGACGCCGTGCTGCAGCTTGGTGCAAGCGACCGATCGCACGAGTAGAACGGAACTTCGACCCTCGTCCAGGGTGTCAACATCACGACGGATCTGGCCAACGTCAATGGCTATGGCATGTACATTGGGTCAGGCGGGCTCTCGGTCACGTCCGCGTCCGGCGAACTCAACATGTCGACGGTGTTTGTGAACGCCACTCAAGTCATGGGCGATAAAACGCCGACCGTGCTCACGTCGTCGTTGGGGAGTGTGTCGCTTGCGAATGCGTCGTTGGTGGACAGCCCGCTGACAATGTACACGGACGTGGCGGGCATTGCCGTGCAAAACGTGATGACGTACGTGTCGCGTTGTGTGAGGCATGGGGGGCAGCGATGGCTCAATACGATGACAGGTCCGTGTCGCATGGCCGAAGCAACGTGGCCTTGTCCAGTGGCTCGGGGGGCATTGTTGTGTCGGACTTAAGCGCCGACTGGATATCGATGGAAACCACGTCCGGCGCCATTACGACCGACGGCCTCAGCTCGAACGTAAGAATCGTCCCGACGATCGATGTCGTTGCACGTTGACGGGCGCTCTCGTGTACAGGGCGATGGCGCTTTCACGGGGCGCATTGACGTGACCAGCATTGGCGGCGACGTCCGCCTCCTCAACACCAACGCCAAGGGGTACATACATGTCGAGACGAACTCGGGCAATGTCGTCGTGCACTTGGCGGTACGTACAATGGGCGCCACGTGCTGCCAACCCTCCGCTATTGTGCGATCATAGAGTGCGACATTTGTCGGGCTCTATTACGTCCGCTCCGAGTATGGCCTCGTGACGGTGCGGTACAGCAACTCGAGCTACGATTCGGTCAAGGCTCTCCCTGTAAGCCATCAACCTTGAACCACTCGAACGTCCATGTTGACACGGCGGTGGACTACATCTAGACGGCGGACCCGCACGAGGCGCAGGGTTTGATCAACTGCGACACGAGCTGTCATTACGTGGGAGACATTTACATCCGGACCATCTACGGCAACATCGACGTACTTGTCGGCTGCAAAGACACCACGTGTGCTTAGGCGCCGGCAAGAGGCGCGTTGACCGCCATGCGATTGAGTAACATAAATCGAGTTTCATTGTGCAGGCGAGGCGCGCGCGGGAGGTTGCAGTTACGTCATGAAACGACGTGAAACCGTCCACCGTGGGCACAGCACGGGATGGAGATCACGGAGGACTTGCTCAAGCGCCGCAGCAAACACTTTGACATTGCATGCATCCAACGACTCAACTTGTCGGGATGCGATATCGCGACGGTCGCGCTGCTCGAGGGATGCACGAGCGTCGTGGAGCTCAACCTGTCAAAGAACCACGTACGGCCCCAGAGGACGCAACACTTTCAAACAGGAATTCGTAGCTGCTGTCGCTGCGAGGGATTCCAACATTGTCGACGCTCAAGTCGCTTGATTGTTCATTCAACACCGTGACCACGTTAGGTATGTCGACAACGAGTTCATCGCGGGAAAAACGCACAACGTGAATTAGACGGCATGGCCCCGCAGCCCCAGTTGGAAGAGCTGCACTTGGAGGTACGTACCCAGCAGACACCCATCGTCCAAGGGAGATGATGGTGAAGATGGCCGCAGGGCAACGAACTGTCTCGGGTCGACTTTTCCACGCTTCAAAAGCAGGTACGACCACGTCACATTCCACCGTGTTTCGTTTTGCTAAAGGGACTCGACAGTTGCCTCGGCTACGGCGCCTCTTTTTGCATGCTCCTAACGCCCCCCGGTCGAACCCCGGTAATTCCAGAGCAAGTCCATTCGTCACCATTGCGTGTGTAGTTTGCAAAATGGACAAGTATATGGACATTGTGCACATGGCGATGCCGTCCCTCGAGAGTTTGGACGGGGAAATCTTTGCGCTGCGTCAAGTACTTCCACGTGCTATCCATAAAGTGTTTGCGGCTGGAGTTTGTTGGATTAGGTGAGCTCAGACCATCGCGTGAAGGACGATCCTGAACGCGACGCCGACGTTCGCGCGGCGTTGGCGGAAGCCGCGTGGGAAAAAGTATCGTGGGGCTTGCCGCCGTCGGACCCTACCTTTGTGCAAAAGAGTACGAAGAAGCTCAAAGGTACAACAATTGTGGCTCAATCGTTCCATTGTCGGAAGGCTGCGGCTCATAAATGCATTCCGTTGTCCCAGCTCTCTTGCTCGAATGCAACAGCGATCTCAACGGCGACTCGCTCGAGTTGCTCCAAAAGATGAACGTGATGCTGGCGTAGACGACGATGGTTGTGGTGTGGACAATCGCATGTATTATGGAAATAAGGACGGCGGAGTCGGGTTGGTTTGCTGTTTGCGAATCTCTTCGCGCTTGGTCCACAGCTTTTCGCGTTCCAGCACCATCGCCTGGCGCAACTCGGCCATTTCTGCTTTTATGTGCTCCATCTCGAGCTTTCGCGCGGCCGCTTCCGCGGCGCGGTCCTTGGCCGCCTGCTCCATGTGCGCTTTGATGTCTTCTAAATCTTGGGCCAACTTTTGCGTCTCGGCTGCAAAAAAGTCGGACCCGAGCAAGACTTCGGGCTCTGACCCACCAACTTCCGTGATCGGAGCACAGCCGTCCCCAAAGAGAAAGTCGTATCGAGCGAGCATCTCCTTTTGCTGCTCGGGAGTGTACTCTGCCGCTACCATGCGATCGATCGCTTCCTGGCGCTTTCCCACAAACAGCAGTCGGCTCACAACGCCGCGCACTTCTCGCCCACGCTCCGCTACTTCCCAGCTGTGTTTGATGGCGGCGTACTTGTTTAGCGCCGTGCAATCGGGTGTGAGTTTGGCGGGTACCATGCCAAACACTTCGAGTCGCCACGTGGTGTCTGAGGGATGTCCTTCTTCGCGCGTTGAGGTGCTGACGGCGGGGGTGGGAGGAAAGCTCGTGCCCGGTGTGTACATGTCGGGCGTCGCGTCGCGAGGTTTCGAAATCAGTCCGTTGTACGGATGGACAGAACGCAATGAGTCCGGGACCACCCATTTCGTCTCGTCGAACGTGCCTTGCACAATGTAGCCCGACGGGCCGCTGCCATGGTCCGAGCACATGGGCAGCTGCATGATCTGCGTGCAGTTGTAGCCCGTGGACTTGAAAAGGACGCTTCCAGTCGCAGCATCGACGACTTCGAGTTTGATCGCGGCATTTTGAAACGATGTCGACAGTTTGAAACAAGTGTGGATGGCAGCCATCGACAGCTGCGGCGCCGCCGAGACGCCGCTCGATTTGGACGACGCCTTGCCTTCGTCTTCACCGACCTCAGGCACATACTGGTCACGAAACAACGTTAGGGACTTGTTGGGGGTGTACGACCCAGCAAAGATCGATGGCACGACGGGAATCTGCGTCAACGGTGTGTGAATCACCCAGTCACTTGCGACCGTGATGTGAAACGTGTTTGGTGGAATGACCACGTTCGGGCATGGCAGGCACTCGAGCACAACGGTGTAGCTCTCGGACGGGTGGACGCTGGTCAAATCAAAGTAACCTCCCAGCAGACTAAGTCGCGTCGACTCGCTCGACGTGTTGTTGACGAGATGCACGTGAAAGTACGGCGTCGCGTTCGCGTCGAACATGTGAAAGCCAAGGTAAAGCCGATTCTGTTCCGGGCGCGCATCAGGTGCCGTCAGCGTCATGTTGAATCGATGGACAACGTGCCACGTGCCATGCGCCATGGCGTTGTACGATCCATCTAAGAGCTCGACGTTCATTTTGCAAACTTCCTTCAAGCACGAGTCGATGGGATGCACGTGGATGGGCACGTCGCTCTCGACTTCCAAGCTGTACCCGTTCGCGAGGTCGTGCGGGTACAACCGGTAGACGTGAACACCCGGGCCGACGACGTCGAATGGCCACGTCACGTTTGCTTTGAGCACCCCCGCGTTTTGATTGATTGTCGAAAGCGATGGCGTCGGCCAGCTCAGCTGCTTCTTCTCAACAAACATCATGCCTCTGTCCCCGCTGGGTGGCAATGGCGTCGTGGGCGAAGCTGCATCGACGTCGATCGGCGCGCACGTCAGTGTCACGTACAAGGTTGTGGACGTCACGGTTTCGGGAACATGGACCGTGAGGCACTTGGGCAACGCGTGTGGATACGGCCGATGGATGGAGCGGTTGTCAGTAGGGTCGTCATCGATGCTCCTGGAGGATGAGGTCAGTCGTTGCCATTTCAACAGGCGTTTGGGGTCGACGCACCACTCTTCGACCAACTGGTGCGTGTACATTGGCAATGTGTGCAGCACGACCGTTGTGAGTTTGTGGTACTCGATCGAATCCGACGTGAAGTGGAGGGTTTCGTGGGGGGCCATGTGCGGATGCAGCGTAAAAATGTTCATCGAGAACAACTGCCCTGGCTGGGACGGGCGAATGCTCGACATCACGAAGGCTTCGCCGCACGACGAGTTGAACACGCGCGTCTTGATACTTGCAAGCGAACACACCAAGAGGACGTTCTACCCTCAAGGCAAAAACGTGAGGGTTCGGAGGGGCAAAGGCACGAGCGGTCGTACACTTGTGGTCACGGTCGGTTGGACTTCTAAATTCGGCGGCACTCTCGCGTCCAAGCATGGCGTGACCTACCACGCTGCCAGTGAGTCCGCGAGGTTGCAACGGAAACAGCATGTCGTACTTTGGCGATTTCGTCGGCCGCTTTGGGGTCCGTCAACCCCACGTACGATCGCGATTTCCACCCGGTCAGGGTATTGAGGATGAATCCGACTGACTGCGGCACGGTCGCGGGCTGATTCATGGAGGGCAGTGTGCTGGTCCATGCAAAAACCTTGTAGATGGCTTTGGCCAGGAGCGTCGGCCAGATCTCACTCGCCACGGAACTGCTCAGGATCACGACTTTGCCATGTTCGTCCAGCGGCATGCGGTCGTCGACTTCGATTTTCCGCCACTTGCCCATCACAAACAACTTGACGAGGTACTTTCCCCCCGGGTTGACGGTCGGAATCCGTCGGTTCGTCGCTGTCACTGTTTGGGGATAAATCGCCTCCCAAAAGAACGGCTGGTTGGCCACCAGTCGATCGACCAGCCGACTCACGACTCGACATCCTGACGCCAGTGGCGCATCCACGTAATCTCCTTCCGGGATCGTGGGTTTGACCACCGGATTCGGTTCGATTTCTATCACGGGGGCCGAGCCTGGACGAGTTCGCGTTAGGGCTGGCTGTACACAGAGTTTAGTACCAAAAATATCGGTAAAGAGCATGGGGGCTGGTTCGCCGGTCGTCGGAAAGTCAAAGGTCTCGTCACCATCGTCACCGTCGTCGAGCAAGTCTTCGTCGTTTAATTCGGCTTCTGTTGCTTGTTTGTGGGCGGCGATTGCCTTTTGAAGCTTGACCAAACAGCTCTCCTCGTACGTCATCAATGCCAGCTCCTTCTTTTCCTTTTCGCTTTGAATGCGGGCTTCTTCTGCTTCCCATCTGAAAAACGCGACCAACGCGTTAGGTGTCGTCGATGTCGTGGTTCATATTACCGCTTGATGTCGTGGGCTTGCTCCGCACTCCACACACGTTGAAAGTCGTTGGCCCACTCGAAGCGCTCCGCATGCAATGGTGGGGCAAACCCAGGATGCGATCCTTCGAACTTCTCAACCATCGGGTCCAGCGAAGCATCGTAGAGCACCTGTCCGGCCACACTTCAAGCGCTGGTCTATTTAGTGTCATTGCCGAGGAACATACGTAGCAACAACGGGGAACTTTAGGCTCTTCTGCCTTGACATCGACGGGCTCGTTCTTCTTGCCAGGGGCCAAGTTGCCCTTTTTTGTGCCGCCACCGGGGGTCTTGACTGCCGCAACGGACGCCGCGGGCTTCGCAGGTTCAGGCAGCGGTGGCAGATACTGTTGGGGCCGCTTCCACGTTATCGTTGTCGACTAGACGAGTAAGTGTTATGTTTGTGGTGTCGGTAAAGTTGACGGTACGTCGATATGAGGAGGTAGCGTGGGCAATCCCGTCGGATCTTCGAAAGGAGCCGCTGGAGTGAACCAGTTCTCATGCTCTAAACGAGATAACGCACTTGGTCAACATGATATAGGAACCGACAGACTACCAAGATTATCGTTCCATTCTGGAAAGCTCACTTTTGGCATTGCAGATGGGATGGACAGTGGCGGCACGTTCTCTGGAGGTGGATGAATTGCGAGACGCTACCAACCCGCATGGCAGCCCGTCATCAAGAGAATATGTCATGTCCATGCAGTACACACACCTCACGGTCCTCCGACACAATCACCTGCGGTCCATCGTCTTGGATATCCTTGCCTGGCTTGGCCGGCGCCGGGGCTGGCTTCTTGGGTCCCATGACGAAGTGTCCCTTCAAGCGGCGCTAGTATCCGGACATATTTCCGGATAATCGTCCATGTTGAAACGGCCGAGCGTGAGTGAAGGGGGAGTAAGTTGTTGCGGCGGTCGTTACCAGAGGCCCGATCTTGCTCGCTCGGGCATGTGGAAGTCAACGTCGTCGATCGTGGGCAAGACCAGCGGCTTGGATGACCAGCCCATGGTAAGGTACTCGCGTGTTCGGTCTCTGCCTCTGACGCAAGTGGCTGCCGTTGCGACACAGGTTCTGCAACAAGAAATCAACGATTTTCTGCACGTTGCGCAGAATCGCAAGCAGCAAAAGCTTGTCCCGCGCATCAACAAGTATGAGCGCATGCCGCCCTTACCTTCTGAACTGGGACTCATTCACGTGGACGTGGCATCTGTCCAGGGTCGACTTCACCAAACCTATGCCAGAGACTGAGTTCGCTCTGTGCCTTCAACTTCAAATATACAACAAAGACTTTGTCGACGTACGTCGTCCCGTTCCTGTGCCATCGTCGGAATCTGACTGTTCCTTGCAGGGGTGGCCACTCTCATCCATGACATCCATTGCATCCATGTCGCTCGCGTCGATATCCCTGGAGCGCGACCGGGGCAAATTCACACTGGTGATGCGCATCCCCAAGAAGTATCCCCATGCAGCTCCAGACATTTCGTGCGTCACTGGCGGCGAAGTACGTTCTCCGTTATTTCGTTCAAGGCAATTCTCATGTCACGTCGTGGTAGTACATTCCACCACAACTCAAGCAAGGCCCTACCTTTGTGATGCCCTGGATCCAACAAGGGTGGCCGTCAACGTATTCACTTTTGCATTTTGCAGAGGACTTGTGCACGGCCCTCGGCGCCCCCGAAAACATTTCCACGACCAGCTTTCTCTCTGAGCAGAAGGTGTTTCCTCTGGATTCGAGTCACATTGGGTCACGAACATCGCAGCGAGTCCTTGACCATTCCAGTACGACTGCCATATTTGCCAGTAGTGCCACACACGTCGAGAGAGAGGCTGATATCCGCTTACAGAGGCATCGTGTGGCAGCAACGAACATGCGACGGACTTGCTCATGTTGCACGACGAGCCGGCAAAGCCGTCGCCATTTCAAGGAGGGACGGCAAAGTTGGCCACAGCGACACCAACACCCACAAATCCGTTTGATTCTGGGCCACACACCTCCGTGACGAACGTAACAGCGTTGAATCAAAGCAATGGCGGGGATGTGTCAGGCAGCGCAAAGCGAGGGTCGCCGCACCCAACCCACGATCTGTTGGGCATGCACCACCAGCTAACTCCAAGTGCCCATGGGCATTCCAATGGCGCACCCGTAGTGGATTTGCTAGGGATCGATTTGGGAATCCAGCCATCACCACCTCGAGCCATGCAAAGAAGCAACGACCGTAGCGGGGACAGCGGCCATCTGGCGATTCAAACGACTACTCTTGGCAACACCAGTCCCCAGGGGAACGTCCAGTCCCCCCGTGGGCTCGAAATGCGATATCAAAGCAACGAGTGCTGCATCAAATGCAAATTCAAGGATGAAGCGCGGCGGTTTGTCTTCGAGAAAACGATGACGTTCCAGCAACTGCAGGACGCGATCGTTCGTCTTTTTCAGTTTCCCCCGGCAACTATCGTAACCTTGGCATATTTGGACAGGTGCGTGGATGACTGCGGGCTTACCGCTCACAAACTCGTGTTCTGAATGCAGTGACGGCGACAAGTGCGGCCTGTCGTCGGACGAGGTATGGCGTGCTTTGTATTAACTAATACTGAACAAGGCGCAACACAGGAACTTCGCGCAGCGCTCTCTCACTACCCCGACACATTGATTCTTCAAGCCGACATCAAGCCCGGCGAGCACTCAAAGAAGGCCGAATCTCTGCCACCGTCACCGCTTCTCCCTGCCCGTAACGATTATATCGGCATTAGAACCCATGCATGCGCCACGTTGCTCATGGTGATTTGCTTGCATGTGTAGAACCCAAGGCGGAAGACTCGATTCTTCGAGAAATCAAGATCGAGGTTCGATCAACTTTGATGGATAGCGATGCCCGTGACCATGTCGTTGTTTGGTAGGATGTCAAGCTGGAAAAGTGCATCGGAGTCGGATCGAGGTCTGCGGTCGTGGTATGCAACGAGTTACTCATAGACTTGCGTCGATGTGTAGCTGCAAAGTGTACAAAGCAATCTGGCGAGGCACAGAAGTCGCCATTAAAAAGTACGCCGCGGGTAAACGTAAAGGACATGGACTAATGTCACGATGACCAGGTTCACGTCCCAAAATGCTGATACTGTGAACAAAGAGTTCAGGCATGAAGTCCAAATGATGGCGCACTTGGGCTGCCATCCGTGCATTGTGCTGCTTTTGGCCGTATGCTCAACCCCCAAAAGCATTGTGTTCGAGTACCTTCCGTTTTCACTTTTGTACGTCACGGCATAACTCGCACGGCACGTTGTGATGGATGTCGTCGGTAGCGAGCAAATCAATGGCTCCCAGGACCCGTCCAAGAAAATACCGCCGTTCCCAAACACGTGGCAAAAGCGCCTACAGATGATTGTAAGCACATTGTGCGGTCGCTGGCGTCTCAGTAGTAGTCGCGTTGTAGATGGACGTGGCGCGGGGGCTCCAGTTCCTACACTCGTTCAATATCGTGCACCGCGACCTCAAGTCTCTGTAAGACTGCGCTGAATGGCGAGTCTTCTGGTCTGAGAGAGTTTTAGAAACCTGCTCATCACAGACGAAGGCCGCGTCAAACTTGCAGGTGCGTATATCACCGTTCGCTGTCGCTATGGGATGTCGTTCGTCACGCGTGACCATCTAGATTTTGGCATTGCTAAGCTAGCCCAGGACGAGTTCATGACTCGATGCTGCGGCACGTACCAGTGGATGGCTCCGTATGCTAGCAATGATGTCGCCCACTTGCCGAGCTTACGTGGCGTGATGTTGTAGGGAGGTCATCGTGAGCCAGTCGTACTCTGTGAGTGCGGACATTTACAGCTTTGGCGTTGTCATGTGGGAAATATGCGAAGCGTCCGTGCCGTTTGCCGACACGCCTGCGGCCCTGGTCGCCATGGCAGTCATCCAGGAGAACAAGCGACCTACCATCTCGCCCAACATCCCAACGGTACGTCGCTCCTCCAACGTTGTACGAAGAAGATGCCACGCCCTATTTCTCGATCACTTCTTAACAATTCCGTGGCGCCGTAGCCGTTGAAGGAACTCATCTCAAAGTGCTGGCACAAAGAAGCAACCGTGCGCCCTGATGCGGCCACAATTGTGAACGACCTGACCAAGTTTCTTCAAGCTAGCCAAACACCGACGTAATCGACACTTGCATGCCACATGAGGTCAACGCTTTCGTCATGATGACTCAACAGCGATGGATGCACTCAAGAACTCGCTCGGAGATGGCGCGGAAGCTGCGTTAAATAAGAATATTGGCGGTGTCGAATGGCGTGGTCTGTATATTCGACCAAGCCAGATGCGCACACGACGTTGCCATCAACGTTCAAGTCGCGGACGCCTCGTCGCTCGAGGTTTGGTTCGGTGAACTCCATGGCTTTACACGCGGGGACGCGAATGCTTTTTTCAGGTCCTGGACACGCCTTCCATAGAGCGACGTTGAAGGGCTAAAGGGTGCAGGTACAATGTGAATCTGGCCCAGCAATCGTCTAGCGCACTTAGATGACACAACGCATACCGAAGGAGAACGCTTGGCTGGGGGGCGATCGAGGGACATCCCAAGTGAGGTTGCTGCAACTTCCGGAGAAGCGTCTCGACTGTGATGGGCAGAATGACGCCAGTTTCCTCTGGGTCCATAGCTCGCACGAGCAGTGTAATCTGCGTAGCAGGCGCCATCCAAACTCAGGATCTCTATCGACGACGGCAGTGCGATGACGTACGTCGTGCTGTGTCCACCCGAGGTCCATGTGAAACAAGATCGAGCGCAGCTTGGACACACATACGGATCCATCACCCGCGCGGTCGGCCTGGCCGAATAATTCGAGCACAGATATGCGGTGCTCCGTCAAGTAGAGCTGCAGAGTCAAGAGCAGCTACCGACGCAACGAAGGGGGGGGTAAGCTATGGTTGAAACCATAGCAACAACAACGTGGACCACCCTACCACGTTGATGTGGTTGGTGGGCATGATTTGAGTGCGGGGGCTTTTCGACGGCGCAGACCGAATCGACCGAACAGATCGAATCCCGACTTTATCGTTGTGAATGTCTTCGTCGCGATACCTATCAGCAGAGCGTTGCCGTCAAACGCGTGGCTCCACAGTTGAGAGAGATAATCTAGTCGTACGCATGAATGGCATGCAAGCGGCGCTTGGCTTCGTCGTGGATCGGTCCATCAATTTGTCGCTATTGAGGCGGCGGTCGGTTGAATTTGAGGCGAAGATGCACGCACCGGGATGCCAAACCCATCCTTGAGCGGACCGTTGAACAGGTTGTGTTTGGCAGGGGTCGGCGGCAATCGATTCTTCTGAACGTTGTCGATGCTCTGTCGCTTCTGCGAGTTGCTGAGGACTCTGCGCGTACTCCTCGCGAACTGGACGCACCGAGTAATGAAGGATCTTGTGCATCATGACTTTGATTTCGTTTTGGTGGTCCACCAGGGTCGTGTTCACGGCACTCTTACGATTTCGGCTCAGCCTCGCCGACCTGTAGCAGCGCCCTCTCAACTTAAGCACGATAAGGTCATACGTACAAATCAGTGGCAGCGATGGGAGTTGGCGGGCGCCGCCGTCCTACAGCGCCATCGTTATTTTGACTTGACACTTCGAGAGAAATACTCACGCAGCGACACGATGCCGGGCTTGGACGTCTTGGCTACAGCAGTATTGTCGGCCATATATAGCCACAATTGCGTTGCTTTGACGATCGGACGTACCTGAAGCTAAGCCAAACCCACAGTGGCCCTGGGGGTTAATGCTGAGCAACTTCATTTGGTGGTTGATCAGCTCATCGTAGACAGCGACGCGCCCGCCAAAGTTGCGCGTGTCGTTGTGGAAAGCTCGGCGCGACGGCGTTGCCGGGGCCATCGCTGTCGGTTGGCCAAACTACACTTGGTGTATGACGCGGTATGGGGCTAAATATAGGCTCGTGTGTGGACGGACCACAGAGGCGAGGAATCGCATGATTCAAACACATTGAGTGATTACTTAAAGCACGGAAGGGACTCGATGTACGCTTTGATGCTTGCGCGAAAGAGTTTGCACTTGATAGGATTCCCGCTCCGTGCGTCGTGGGCGGGGTTCTTTGTCACCAACTCGACGTACAAGTTGCCGTACATGTGCTGCAGAGCGTCCTGCAAATCACCACTCGCGCAATCCGTGGAGAGAATGAAGCGAAGTCCAGACGGCGTTTCCAAGTGGTGGCACGTGTACACGTCTGTTTTGAACGTCTTGAGCGAATGCGTTTGCGGGGTCGACGATGGAGGCGACATCTTGCGGAGGAACTCTTTGAGCGAGAAAATAAGCCCAAACATGAGTCGCTTTTCTTCTTCTGCGTCATTCAATGTAATGGCGTCGCTCGACCGGTTCCATTCCTCGTACATGAGGCATGCTCCCGACCGATTGAAGATGTAGAAGTTGTAAATCATTGCTCGAGCTGCCCTTAGCCGCCACACTGGCAATCCAACGAGATATCCGGATAAGGTTGGAGGATATCCGGGAATGTAAGAACACAACACAAGAAGGAAGACTTCCATCGTTCACAAATAGTTGACAGAACGTATTGCATAATCGCAGTATCTCGAGCTGGCCACTGTGGACTTGCGCAGCATATACGTATATTGGAAACTCAGGGAAAATAGGAATGCAGTCCATGCTTGACAAGATAATAAGGAATCGTGACTTGCGAGAATTCATGAAAAGAGTCACCAGATTATCAATTGTCAACTGACATAATAAATTGTCTAGGATAAAAAGAACGAACCACTTTATTGTGCGTGGGGTGGTTGGTGCTCTAATTGATACCGACGAGTTGTCAACATATCCTACACGTCACGTCTACGCCATTCAAGAAACGGCGTAGATGGACCTAAGAGAGCCCTTAAGTTTGAGCTTGTCGGCCCGACGATGCTGCTGGTGGAAAAAATATCAGCCTTTGTACGTACGTCCCAGTACGACGGGCCGTAGACTACGTGTTGTACTCGTTTCTGAAAGCCTTTCCAGCAAACACGACGATTGTTTGTCCCTCCGAAGGAAAAGATGCGTGCCCTATGGTAGCGTGAAACGCCAGTGATTTCAGCTGAGGAAGAGCGAATGAAAATGATCGATCTTACCATCGCGGCGTGGGAATTGATAAGAGTCCGTTTGGAGGGAATGTCATTCTTAACCGTCTACAAAGTCACAATTGAAGACTTGAAGCTCCGAGATGAAGAAGCAATACAGCCAAGTCTCGGCGATGCTCAAGATCTCTGGCGTCGGCTTTGAACTATCAACGTGTCGATTCAACTGCACAACTGGGTCGTGGCAACAGTTCCTCCAAGGGAAACCAAGCGATGGGCAGTGTGGGAGACAAAACAATTTCCACAGTACGCCCTGTGTCAGCAGTTGTTTGATGGGACACTCGCAACCGGTGAGTTTGCAATTACTTCGAAGGCCTCGGACAATGCCATGAACAATATGGACCATGTGTTCCACCAGGACGAAAGCGAAGACGACGATAGCAGATGTGACGCAAACTCGGTCTCACTTGATGGGAGCCATCGCAATAAGCGGTCTCAGGTGCTCCAAGTGATGCAGGTATTTCCAAGCGCACACGACCAACCATGGTGTCTTCAATGCTGTCACAAATTGGTGCATTCAATAAAGCCTGTGAAAAGGAATTGGAGCTCCTCGCGACATTGTGTCTGTTCCAAGGAGAAAGTCAAGGTATCTAGCTTGGAGCTCGCGATTCAAGTATTGCAAGAAGAATTCGAGGATTCAATGACGTCGTACGACATGTCAACAGCGTTTGAAGTGATGGAAAACCCGACAAAAGCGTTCATTTTTTGCGAATGAGAGGTGAAGCTCGCGATGTGTGGCTCCAAAAGCAGATGAGAAAGGTGACATATGAACTAATCTAATTCAAACTACTGATGACGAGTCCGTCGTTCTCGCAACGTTTCCGTGTACTGCTCCCACATGTCCGAAGCAATGGAGTCTCACCAAACTTTCGCTTCATTGTTTTTTGGCGCGTTATTGTCTGCTGCTGTCACCCTATCGTCACTTTGCCCCAAGTCTTGCGCATACTGGTTCTCGAAATCATCGCGGTTGCCTTCAATTCGGAGAAAGTTGTGCACCACACAAAGAGCCATCAAGAGGTCAGCTTGGAAGGGAAAGTCGTACTGGACAGGGGTGCCAAGAACCGGAAATCTCTTCTTCAGCACACCAAAAATACTTTCGATGACATTTTGAAGGGATGCGTGGCGCAAATTGAACAGTTCCTCCTTAGTTTTTGGTCTTTGACGCCCACGACCGAATTCATTCAAATGGTATCGAGTACCACGATACGGGGTCAACGCCTAGGTCGTCAGAGCAATCCCGCGTCCAAAATGTCGAACTGATTGTCGGATATAGTCAATCCATGACTCATTGCGTACTCGTAGAGCTTGCCGTCGCCAGCAGTGCCGTCCCATCCCGCGAGGACATAAGTGAATTTCTTGTCGAAGTCGCATGCTGCCAAGATGTTCATGGTCACACCTTTGCGACTTTGAAATCTTCAGATCATGTCTTCTCGAACGAACTCTGGCATGTGTATTCCATCGATTGCCATACGGCACTGATCAAAGAACGGCGAGAACGTTGGGCTTAGACGTATTTGGTCCGGCACCGGTGCGTCTTGCCGAGGCAACCGAATGTAGATTGGACACATTCTTCGAAGTGCAGCCAACACAGCTCGAAAGTGTCGTGAGATAGACTCGCCCTAGTGCTGAAAACGCTCCTGCAGAGCTCGACTGGACACATGATTGCCGGCAAAGTACAAAAACATTGCCACTTGCTCTGTCGTCGTGATGCGGGCAGTACTTTGTAGTCCACCAACGTCCTCTATTCGGCGGACAAGTCGTTGAAAGCAGACGATTGTCATTCGAAAGATCTCAAGTTCGACTCGCGCTTGGGGTTCTTGAGTATGTAGGCATTGTAGTGGTACACGATGTACATCACCATGAGTTGGCGTCGACGGCGGAAAGTACGCAGCCGCAAGAAACTCAAACACAACGCCTGCTTCATGGGGTGCAACACAAGTTTCAAAACACAGTCTACGCTGTATTTTCGGAATTGCGTTTTTCCTTCAAAACTGCCGTTTTGGGAATCAAATTTGCGGGCACCCAGACAGCCGTTTCGCAAGATTCAAGTTTCTTTGCCGAACCTTGTGAAATTTGCATGTTCTAGGGGACTTACTGTGGTATTGCATGACATGCAGATGACATCCAGATGGGCCCTAAACGAAGAACCGATCAAAAAGCCGTTCAAGAATGCCTTGTCATTCAAACGTAACGAGATATGAGCTCAGTTTGTGTAAGCACATGTGGATTCATGTAATTTGAACGATTTGTCTTGCTCAATATTGCTGAGGCAACAGTAGGCCATGGCGACAACTCTAACAAAGCCTGGCAGCGATCCTGACCGCCCACAGTCATGGCAGGTCGGCCGTCCTTGTGATAGCAACGTGGGGCGGTACGATTCCGCAGTGCCCGACCGTCCAAGGTCATGGCGACTTGGCTTGGCTGATTTTCTTAAACAAAGTTTTGAAAATTTTAAGACTTGGTCACGCAGGTCGGTCGTCCTTGTGATAGCACGTGTGGCGGCACGACCCAACAGTGCCCGACCGCCCACGGCCATGGCGACGTTGTTATGCCCTGTGACAGTGTCGCCGTGGCCATGGACGGTCAAGCATGTCTGACTTGTGCTGGAGGAGTCCTTCGAGACCAACAAAAGTCATGGTGACACAACACATGGTAGTACCTGGGTTGGACTGGACAAGCCGTTATTTTTAATATATTTTGTGCTTATTGGGCGAAGCAAAACTGATATAGAAGTATCAGGAGTGCTTCCACACCTTCAACTGTAAAAATATTTCTAAAGTCATTACAACGCTTTGCCTACAAATTTTCATATTAAGTGGAGTACAACTTCGTCGAGTTTTTATCAAGCTGACTGTAGTGCTTGGATGGCACGAAGAAAATCCAAAGCCGAGAATGTCCGTGTTCGGCGAGTTTGGAGGCTGATACTTCAACTCCATGTTCCATCCATCTGCCATACATTCATTGATGATATTGAGGTCCGACGTTGTTCTGCTGGCGCTTGGACTCGACTGCCGACCACTTGGACTAAATTGCTGGGATCACGTTATCGATCAGCATAGCCTTGTACACGTCACGGGTTACGCTGACCGGGGCAGAGACAAGGGTTCAGGCTGGGCGATTACGGCTGCTTAGAGCTGTTAGCAGTTTCTCGGTGAAGTGCCACGTGCCTATCTTGTCATCAAACCACTCTTACTTCGCGTAGACCAAACGCGTCCGGGCGATAGCAGAAATGAACGCCACTTTGGCAATGAACTTCTTGGACTTGCATGTGCGTGGGTCGGCTCTTCTCCAGGAGCAAAGTAATTGGACTTTTTTTACCGTGGTGGCGAAAAAACCACTTTTCGTCAAGTAATGCGGGCAATACCCATCATGTTTGAGATGACATGGGTGTCGTCATCACGAGCGTGCACAATGTTGGGATCCCGCTTCATGCGCACCACCTTGTTAGCGTCCGTATGACCAGGTCGGACGTAGCTCGAGTACTTGGCAAAGAATCCTTGCTTAAAACGTTCGTGCAATTTAGAATGTGCAATCCCAAGGGCAGCAGCAACCGAACGGAACGTGACTTTGATGACTTTCGCAGTCGTTCAGCTTCAGAATGGTACGTTAGTTTTCTACAACAACGAGCTTTTATACGTGACGAGACTTCTGCACATGGACGTAGTTTGTCATTGAGATTGACTGCTGCTTACTTCCAGTTGAGACGAACTGCGCTGCGAGTAACACCCAATTTCGATGTATCGACATCAAGAGCGCATCTGGGAGCTAGGATTCAGCACTGACAAGTGCAAGCCGTTTCTGGAGAATGACATTCCGATCAGAATCACTGAGGTTCTTGGTGCCCATTTCAAATTTGACCGCGATTGCAAACGACATGTCCGGTTAGTTCCCAAATTTTCCGGAACCGGAATTCCACACATTTTTTTTGCGAGCTCAATCGATATAATTGGACATAAAGTATTGACAGTGGTGGGCGGCATCGAGGGGATTTCAACAAAAACTATAAACTGTTGGAAAAAGTTCACAACGTGCATCCATTATCAATTTTTCCTTGACCTGAAACTTTATAGGGTACAAACTTGTTCAAACGATCAAGAACGTCTCGAAAGCTCGTTCCCTCGCAGTACTGACGTCCGACATCACCCTTGACGATTGCCCATACTAACTCAATTGGTTGTAGGTCCGAGTGATACGGCGGAGTGTACACAACGGTGTGCCCTCGAGCACTTGCCATCGCGACGACGACAGGACGTTGTCATCAATGTGTTTGCTCAGGTACGTCCACAACGTGCACTTCGGATCGTTGCAGTTGAATGAGATCCCGTAGGTTCTGCACGCGTTCTGAAGACGGTCTTTGGACCAACCGTATCGGGGGGTGCCATGCGGTAAGCACTTATGATACTTGGCGTTGTCCATCACGATTGCGACGTTAGATTGGCCCAAAGCATCGAGCTCGTTCAGCAAGGTACCAAACCAATCCACAAAATACTCGTGGTTGAACATTGCATGGTAGTCTTTCGGCTCCTTTCGTCGGATCTCCCCACTTTGGAAGATGTCTAGTGCAAGTAGTTTAGATTGCTGGGGTCCACCTTCTAATATTGCCGCAATAAAGTAATATCTTTGGCGTTGGTGTTTTGCTTTTACTTGCAAGTCTTGTTCGTCATTCGGATCGTTCAAACCGTCTCGATGTCGAGCGTAGTGGTGGTGGACGATTCGTCCAGATAAAAAACCGGTTGATTCGCGGCAGTTACTCGAGCCATCATTTCGGACACATACGTGTCGCGCAAAATGGCTTTTCGTGCGGCCAGGGCAAAGGTTAGTTAACCTTTTATTTTTCCGCGTTTGTAGCGAAGGCGAACGAGTAACCGCCGAACGTTTCGACATGCAGACAGGACAGCTCGGGGGTTGGACGCATCGAGTGTCAAAATTTGATGCTCTTGTAATAGAGCCAACACGTCTTTTGCAACGGTTCGTGTGCGGGAAAGTCGTCGATCGCGCACAAACGTTTGGATGAGCGTAG
>NW_008580155.1:955832-956555 GCF_000520115.1 Aphanomyces invadans
CTTTAGTTAGGCTACGCGGTCGCTCCTTGACAAAGCAGTTGATGGTGTCGAACTCCTCCTTGGTGATGGCTGGTGTTGGACGGCCATTGTTGTTCGTCAACGTGAATCGAGAACGACAGGATAGGAGCCACGGACATAATCACGCAACCTTGTCAAATATTGCATGTCTCAGAACGCCTCCAACAATCACAAATAGAAGGAAATAGACACATACGATGCATATGGACATTCATTCACATCTTTGGAGTAGAATATTTGGCAAGGTATTAGAGAGGTTTCATAACAGTCCTCTCGTTTCCTGTTTAGCTTCCGGGGAGCTGAGCAGGAAACGAGCGGATTTAAATTTTGACGGTTTCATCAATATTTTCCTTTCCTGATGTAGTTGTAAATCATAGAAACGACACCACACCCATTTCAACAAACGCTCTGTGGTTCGCCATGGTTCTTCTCTCTGTCAGCGACACCACACGACTGCTGCCACTTGCGTCGACAAAGGCCTCTCGTGACATGCTATTGCATCTGTACGTTTATCAGTACATTGAGCCACCCGTTATTCCGAAAGTCTGCTTCTCGCTCGACGGATATGCGAATGCAAACTCCATTTTGGACTTCCGATTCGACGTCGTTGGCATAAAATGACTGGGGTACCTCCTTGGCTTGCCAGCTGTCATTATCACTACCAATAACACTCGTATTTGCCGCGATGAAGCCATATGTGTGCTA
>NW_008580155.1:959510-1030459 GCF_000520115.1 Aphanomyces invadans
ACCGTGAAGGCGATGAACCCAGAAGTTGTGGCGTCGCTGGAATTTATGCAGCCAACCTTGAGATGCCCGAAAAGAAGGGCCAATGCCCAAGTCTGCTGCGAGTCGGAGAGCTTTCTGCTTGAGCATAGGCCCAGTAATGCAGACGTTGTTCGTGTTTGCTGTATCGACCCACTGGGACAGCTGTTCGTCGAGTTCGGGGTACTTGGGCAGTTTTAAGTTACAGCGTATGATTGTTGCGGCGTCGGCAATGCTGAAGTTCTGTGTTGCCCGACCGTCTTGAAGTCTTGAAGTATGCGAGCCATTGTACTCTTATGAACCAAGAAACCAAATTCTTGATTTGCCCAGTTACACATTTGACCTAAGGTCATTTGGCCTTGCTGCTGAGCTCTGTGCATGTCACGCAGTGCCTCCTTCTGTTGGAGCGTCAATCTTCTTCCAGCCGATGGCATTTCTTCCGTCGCGGTACAAGTTTGAATTTCAAATCTTACTGCTCGAAATGAATTTATTAGTTCTCGGAGGATATTAAATGTGTCCTGTTGCAAAAATGGAGGCATAACTACACTACACTACACTACGAAGCACGTGACGAAGCTGTTGGACCCGATAACCCAGACTCTGTGCAAGGTACATAGACGTCGCCCGGTCGTTTGGTTGCCAACATCGGTCACTGAGTAGTCTGCTGTGTCGATCAACGTCAAGCACTCGACTGGCAGAGCTACCATTCAACAGGAAAGGTGCTGATCCGCAGCGTGAAGATCAACCAGAATGAACTCCTCACGTCCTGCGTGTACCCGTCCGTATTTGCTGGCGAACTGCCCGCCCTTTCTCCAGCGATTCTCCGTCCCTGACCATCCATTCACTGAGCTCAATGACTTCAATGACCTCCGAATGCGGTCCAACAGGAAGATGTTGACCGTGGCGAGTCGGTTTTGGTCGGGGTCTGCCGTCGCCACTTGAACCAGCTTCACACACCTCGCCTGGTTTGGTTTGTGACGGGGCATCAGTGTGGTCGTTCTCGCCCAATCCGACAATGTGCCGTGCACTCAGCAGGGACACAGTAGATGCCTCCAAGGCGTTCTCTTGCATGTGACGTCGTCGCTGCGCTGGCAAGTGCTTCGATCGGCACCATGTCCCGATTCAAACGTTCTGTCCAATTTGTGGCAGTGTGTGCTACTGGTGCAATTTTTAGTACTACTACTTGATAACGTTATACTTTACTATGCAATCTAGATTAGTACCCTCTGTAGTACACATGGATGTTTGTCCGTCATGGTCGCAGTTCTTGTCGTTCGGCACTCCACCGTCTCGTCACAGCATGGCCATGACGGGGTTGAAGGTCCTGAGCTTCAGATGGATTCTCCTGGGTTGCATCGGTGCCCTTGTTGTGTATCAGTCGGTCGACGTGTTCCTGAGCTACAGAGCTGCCGCGTCGTCGGCGGCGCTGGCGACGCACAGACGGGCCTTTCGGCCGTTGAAGGCACCCGACGACAACGACCTCTTGCACATGAACCAGCTCATGGCGGATTGCCTGACCAAAGGCGAAGCGATCATATCGTGACGGTAAATGCAGCCTCCGTTGTGGCGCGAATCGGCCGCGAAGGACATGCTTGCCGAGATCCTGCGTTGCCCGGAAACCGAGGTTTTTCTCCCCGTGGGGATTCGGTCATACGGGTACTGCGAAGATGCCATGGCTTACGTCAAGTTCCTCGAAATCGCGCGATGCCAAACTGGGTATACGAGGAAGCATTCCACATCGACTGTACGTCCACCCGGCATGACGCCCGTGACCCAACATGGACTGGTGGGTCCAGGTGCCCACACCGCTCTGTCGTTTTGGAGATAAACAACACCAGTTGGAGTTGCGCCATGCGTCGACTGGCCGGCCAAGCATCCAACGTGGCGCCTACGAGGCGGGCGCATTGGCATAAACAAGTGGAACGATCCCAAGACCTTTTGAGTCGCCCTTGGCAGCCAACATGAAAGTGCCGCGCTGGGCAAGGCGCTTGCGATGCATGTGGAAGGTCTGAATGGTTTAGCATGTGGCTGTGTCGACGGTCAATGCATCTGTAGCGAGGGCTTTGACGCCGAAACCTATTGCACGGAATGGTCAACCAACTACTTTGGACTCAACTGCACGAGGTGTGAATCGTGCCACAGCCGCGGCATATGCAATGGAGGACTCGACAAACTGCTTGACGTGCATGAGCGGGTACGTTGGCCACGACTGCTCGATATGCCGGCGGTGCAGTCAAGGACGATGCGATAATTCAATCCGTCCATAAGCACTTGCGAATGCGACGCTCGGTGCAGCGGCATGGGTTGCGAAGTGTCAGAGTTTCCACCCTGTCGGCGATTACGTCGTGAAGACGTCTGGGTCATGATTATCCGGATGTTGGTTGCGTCATCCGGCTATTTTTGATGTCGTCACCTTTTGGAATTTGAGTGTTGGATCCCGCAAACATGACAACCACGACCTCGCAAGCGCTCCGGGAAGTGGACAGAGCGGGCTGCGCCCAAAGCACCCACATGCCAACGGCACAGGTCTCCTTTCACTGAGCCGCCGCCATCGTCGCTCGAAGAGATTCCTCTGGCCATGCTGTGTGGCATCAGGATCCATGCTACATAACCGCTGCAAGTTGATCTTGATGGATTCGAACGACTCGTTCGGCGACCCGCGTCGGTATGTCGTTACCACACAACCAGAGGTTGCAGCGCCGTGGATCGAGGTACCACATGAAAGCTTTGCAACGAATACAATTCACCTGCAGCCGCCGCCACCAGATCGGGCGATTTCCGCCTCGCCGACCAATTCGGATTTCCATGTCTATGCATACAAAAGTCAAATAAACCAATCAGAACCGAGGGAGGTCGTTGCGTGGCTATGTGCTCGCATAAAAACACAAGGGGAGGTGGTTGTCCATATACTTGATGGAGCGAACCTTGGCACTGGGACCCCGATCTTCGTGCACCCCGACGACCTTCGCTGTTGCTGCTCCGGCCTACTCTTGCAGCCATGAACCCTCCACCTCCGCCGCAACAGCCTGGGCCGCTCTTGCCTAACACAGCACTCTTTCGAGCGACGCTGCCGCGACCTCTCACTTGGCAAGTACCAGCCGACTTGACCAACCGCATTCCACTCATGCACTCCATCGAAGGACTTCTCGCGTCGTCGTCGTCTCCGCTGCCCACAGTTGGAACTGCACTTGCTGGACTTGCACGTAAACTTGAAACGTACCTCTACATTGAATCGGCGTCGTTTGCCGAATACGCCAACTTGCAAAGCCTTCCGCGCCGCGTCCAAGCTCTGACAGCGGCCATCGTGAATCGAAACATTAGAAAACGAGCGAGACCCGCCGATTCGTCTCAATCTGTTCCACCAGGGCCTCCTGCTCCTACCCTCTTTCTACCAACCCAACCAGTCGCTGTTGTTACTGCGAACGCTGCGACTCATGGAAGCCATACGTCTTCTTCCCTTTCAACACTCTTTTCATTCACAGGTGGCGATATCTGGCACACGCTTGTGTGGGAGTACGTCGGCGGCCTGGACACCCTTCGCTGCCGCGGCATCAATCGAACTGCCGCCCAGCTCGCTCCGACGTTTGTAAAATCCCTCCACTTGAGCTGCAACACTGCTCGCGCGCTTCTTTCCACGGGCCATGTAGCCCTCTCCCATTGTGTGAACCTCGAGGAACTCGAGATCTACTCGCTTGCCGCCGGCATCACGTTCGGTCGACGGTCCATGTTTGCCCGGCACTGCTCGCAGCGCTTCGTTGTCACCCATGACGACCACGAACAGATTGTGGGGTTGCTGGCTCGACATTTGCTTCGACGAAAATGGTCAAATCTGCGGCGGCTATCGATTGTGTGTCTCTTCACGAACGACCAAGCGAATGGCGAGGCGGACGTTCTGCTCCACTGCCTCAAGCAAGGCGTATGCCCTGCACTCACCGAGCTGTCGTTGCCAGGGAACAGTTTTGGCGACTACGGTGCGATTCGCGTGGCCGAGTTGCTGCAATCGATGGAGTGTCCGCGGCTGTCGTTGCTCGACTTGCGACGTAACTTCATAGGCGAGCGAGGCATCCAAGCACTGGCACGAAGCCTGACCCAAGGATCGTGCACAGCATTAAGCGAACTATGTCTGGGTGGCAACATGCTGACGGATTCAAGTCTAGCGCACTTGCTCGTGTCGATGGAAAGCCGCCAGGTGCCGGTGCTCACGTTCCTCGGGCTCGAAATGAACTACCTCACGGCCCACGGCATCCAACAGCTCGGGACAAGTGTGGGCAAACTCGGATGTCCCCGACTCACTCAGATCTCCTTTGGGGAAAACAGCGTCGATGACGATGACGCCAAGAAGATCTTGAACCAAGCGATCCTCATTCAGCGGGTCAAACAGAAGCGCGCTGCTGCTGCCCATGAAGTCATGCAGCGGCGACTTGTCATTTAATAACCAACACAGCCTACTGAAACGTCAACAAGAGGGCGACTCTTCCGGTGACATCGATGGTTAGGACTAGGAAGCTTGCAACGTTCCGGAGCTCTTATGTTGCGGCTAGAGGAAACTAGACTGCGAGATTTTGTCGCATTTTCGTCCTTCGCCACATATGTGGCTGGCGCTTGAAAGCGCCATGATTTGCCATGATTTGGCCGGTGGAGGGCAGTTTCATCGAATTGGCTCGACGTTTTGCCTGGCATGAGCTGGGATGACGAAGTCTTGGAAGAGGACGACGACCTTGTCGTGGCACCGACGGCCCAACTCATCCAAGTAGGACGATGGCGGTGCCAAAGTCGTTGCGACATGCATGTTGACTAGGTCTGTCGAGGCGCGATGCCCTTGATGCAACCCCAACCTACAAGACGGACGCTGCTCGTGCACTTTCATCTCGAGTCTCAGCAATTCTTGCTTCGAGACCCCGATGAACCAGTGCCACCTGCGACGAAAGAACCCACTGTCCCGACTGTCGACCGTTCGCTGCCGATGAAAGCCACGTCGCCAGTCAAGACATTGCTCATGTTTGCCCCACAGCATCCAAAACAAATCAACCATGAGCTTGCACCAGAACTCCACAAACCTCCCAGACCAAACTCGACCAAGAAGCATGTGCACTTCGCACTCCAATCGCCGAAACGAAAACGCCGAGAAATGTCCACGAAGTTGGAGAAGACGTTGGAGGTTCAGGACAAGGAGATGGTCGTCACGAGCGCCACCGAGAGGGTTGCGTCGACGCATGGCACAACGTCACCCACCCCCGACGGTGGCGCATTCGAACAAACCGCTATGACGATATCAGCCAAGCCGTCGGACCCACCTTGTGTGCACGAGCAGCGGGTGAACACGGCGGATCCGCTAATTGGCGCGAGCAAGCCCGTGAGATCCGACGACGACGAAGTTCGATCGATCTTGACAGCATTGGTGGAACAAGCCATTGCCATGTCCACGCCGGCGCTGAATCCAAGGCTCGCCGTCGCCATGGATGCCTTGGAGAGCATTCTGAATTCGGTCTACGAACAAGTCGAGTCACGCCGACGTGCTCCTGGTACGAGTACAACGTGCGTCCAAGATGTGCCATCGACAACGCCCAAGACGATGAAGAACAAACTCGCGCCACGAACCAAGGTGCCACAACCAAAGACGGCAGGCCGCACGGCGACACTCGAGTCGTCCACTTCGAAACACGAATCCCATCGCAATGAGTCCATGCCATTGATCACGCTGGAGATTGAAGGCCGCTGGGAACAGTGTGTGGAGCGCCTTCGACGAGATCCGACCTTGCCACGACCGCTGCCACGGTTCGACTGGTGCAACAGCTTCCACGATGGCCGCGTGCATTCGACACATGAAGACAAGGCACGTGGCCCCGACTGTGCATTCATGGATGCCCCACCAGAGTATTGGGACACTGACAGCGATGCATAAGCTCCGTTCTACCTCACTGCGTCCTTTCATATGCTCTCATGCGGTGGAACAGGACTACTCATTTGAGGCCCGGTGCACATGTTACCGCAAGACGTGGCGTGTATCGTGTATTTCAAGCCCATGGCATGCCCACCGTGACCAACTCCGAGACGATCCGGACTTGCCAAGGGTGGCTGGTGACAGCGCGATGTGGAGTGGGAATTCAAGCAAAGGAGGCCCCGATCGAACTTGCGCGCAACTTTGGAGACTCACTCCACCAAACTCTCACACGACTTGGCGGCAGGAGGAGCTCAATTGGCATTTGCTGAAAAGTCAAACCCATGAGCGCTAGGTACCAACGCGTCAAACAATAATCTGATGCATTGCATGAAATCAGAGTGTTGGTACACGTGAAGAAGCTCGGATTCCAAGTACACCCATCAAGCCATCGCCGACGTCAATGGGATTTGACACCGTGCCGCATTCCGCCCGCTTGACGTACTCACCGCCTTTGGAGCGGTTGGACGACGATGTGTACGCCATTTACTGCGAAGACGACACGATGCAATGCATTCCGTTTCTGTGCGGGATGCCTGCCGACGAATGGCAGGAACGGCGTCGAACGCATCGCGACATGTTCCACACATCTGGCACTGGGGCGTTCTTTGATGTCGTCGAGGTGGAATCGGGAAGAGTGATTGGAACGAGTGGGTTTCGAGTCATCGACACCTCGACAGGGTCCGCCGAGTGGGGAATTGTCATCTCGGCCAAGTTTCAACGTCGTGGCTTCTGCCAAGAAATTCACGCGGCGTGCATGGCATGGGCGATCAACCAAGGCATTCGAACGTCGACCGCTCAAACGTGGACGTCAAACTTGCGAATGGTACAGATCCTCGAGCGCTATGGGTATCGCTATATTGATACGATCGAAAACGAGTATGGCACGTGGGCAGCGTATGAGCTCCCTTTGCAGCCACCAACTTACAAGGCGTAAACCCCATGGTGTAGCCATGCACGGCCAGTTCGAGGAAGTTTGTTTGTTTTGCGCCTAATGCAGTCGGTTTGTCGCTGGTTGTAGTTGTCTGGTGTCTTCCTAGTCCAGGTGGAGAACGCATGTATTCCACGCGCTCCCGGTTTTGAGTCTTGGCGGCGCCATAGAAGTTCCTTCCGGTAGATGAGGGAGGATGGTCGAGAGTTCCTTGCACATGGAACTTGTGCTGAAGTAGCTGCGTCGCCCGATGTTCTGCCTTCTTGAGATTCAGTTTCTCTAGCGGCGGGACGGCCGTGAAGGTGTTGGCGATATCGTGCTGTCCGTGCTTGGTGGCAAGAGTCAAATGGTGTGCCCATTCCAATCGAACACCTCATTCACGCACATGCACGAGAGGACATCAAAATTCGTTACAATTCAAAATGACCCTTGTCGCCATTGTCTACAAGCGCATTGACTTCTCTGTCCGCCAGTTCGTCAAGGTATTGTTTGGTGCGGTAGCTCCCCACGACGAAAAGAAGCAGCGTCGACACCACCGCCACGATCATTAAAACCTCTTGGGCAACGCGGGCATCACCGCGAGCAGCATGCGATGTCAGGATCTCAGTGATATGCGCGGTACTATGGCCAATGTACACCGCAAGCCACGTTCTCGCACCACCAATGACGACGTTTGTCCATAAAAACAGTCCAAATGGCACGCCCGCGACGGCGAGACCATAGTTCTTCAGAAATATAGGGATGTAGGCGAATTGCAGCAGCAAGACAAACTGGAGCTCGTTGCGTTCGAGGAGTAGAGCCTACGCGCACATATGAGCACCGCTGCCAATTGCAAGATGGAATGCATGGCACACCCAGGCTCGTAACACTGGCGGGCCTTCGGTGAGCTTCCGACGAATGGTATCGTGCATGACATATCGCCCAAGCAAGAAGGCAACAACAGATCCCAGTGTCTTGCCGCCCATCGCCACCGCAGTGCCAAATCCAAAGCCAAAAATGTACCCAGCCAAGAGATCGAAGATTGTGGACGGGCAACTAGGAGAGTTGTGACATGTGCAACGTCGAAGCGTAGCAACTCACCATAGAACCACACAAGCGGCGTAAAATAGGACGTAGATAAGCCCGCCCAACACTTGATGGTCCTGCGCATGCATTCGATCATCTGAAAACCTCATGGGGGAGGGTGGTGCTGAGTACCTGCTCCCACCGGACAAGTTCACGGAAAGCTTGGGTTTGAGCAAATGCCCACAGACTCAAGATCACGACCACGCAAAAGACGACCGCAAGTATACCAGCAAGGACATGAGACGTTCGCGGAGACGATTCTTTCGGCGCTGCACGCTCTCCCATCGGAATCGACTGGTACGTCAGTCGGACGGCATTCGCGTCGTCACCCATTGACTTCTGCATCGACCACTTCAACGACAACAAGTATCCGGATGAAATATATTCTCGAAATATTTGAGGAATTAAAAATTTCGCAAAAATACAATTAATCAATAGGTCGGAAAAGGAATGATCGGATCGTGGACGGTGGTCAAGTGCACAGCAGTCTTTCAAAGATTGCAGGCAGTGTCGAGATAAAGTTGTAGCCAAATGTTTACACCATGACAACCTTAATGGAAGGCTTGGATGCTCCATGACACATGAGCAGCATGGATGTTACCACTTCGGAGCCAATTGGAACCTCCATCGACACATTCAAGGCGAAAATGATAGGTTTCAAGTGGTTTGTGTACACAACTTCGACGAGTGACGTTTACTTGCTCCACGGCGACTCCGGCATGGCTGCCGAACTCAGTTCAGCCATTTCCGTGGGAATATTCTCCAGCACTCAGCACGCCGTTTGAAGGTCTTGAAGGTTGTCGCAAAACACGACTGGGTCCATGGCCAATGGCGCGGTCGTGTCCAGCGAGAGCCCAAGTAAGTTGAGTTCCATACTAATGCAGGTGTGAATGAACGCTTGATGGTGATCTCGTACGTGGAAGTGACGTTGGCCGGTCGAGGGGTGGGAAGGAAGTCGTCGTGTGGAACGAACCAGAGCTTGAAGCCCATGATTTTCGCTTGCGCAAAGAATAAATCCTACCACATCGACTGATGATGCCTTCAAAATGGTCACCTGCAGCAGCACCTGTGTGCTCTGGGCGCGACACACAAACCCGCAATAAAAGACCACTTCAAACGGACGGGCGTGCTGGTGCATCAAATGCTACGAAGGACAAATCGTCGAAATCGCGCCAAACACATGATGACGCCGTTGATACCTTGATGGTACGAAGCAGCGGAAGCACCAAGTTGGGCCAGCACACGACATCGGCCCCGAGCATGACGTCCACGGGATACGGAAAATCCTTTTGAAACTGAATAACACTGTCCTCTTCCCCCCAGAGCAGCTTGAACACACCACACACCTATACTAGGATTTAGAACCCGATGAGCTCGTTGTAATTTCGAACAGTGGAAGCTTGGTCTGCATTCCGGTCAAGCAGTCGAAGGACCACGTCGTTCCCATCTGTGATGGCGGTGCGTGCGCTAGAGTCGGATGTCATTTACTGCATTTGGAGCTGACCACCCAACTCACGCAAATTGCGAAGCCACGAAACCAGCCAACCCTGCCCCTGCGCCGAGTTCGAGCACGACCTTGTCTCGGAACAAATCTCGGTTCGACACCACAAACCTAAATGCGTCCGACGTGAGCACATGCGCCACTTTGGCATAGAGCACCATGACAACAGAATTGATACTGGCCACACGACTTGTCCTGTGAGATCGTGATCGGTCTACTTTCTGAGTGACGTGCAAAGTTGCTAAGTGGGAGGAATGCCGTACTGAAGCCGCCTTCGAACTAAGCAGGCTCTGCCTGGTGTCGCCAAACTCATACTCCGTGTTGGTGTAGCTACAATAGGCCATGACATTGCAAACTGCGACGCATCTGCGCACTTCTCATTGAGGAACAGAGCTGGGTTGAAGAAGTCGTCGTCGTCGTCCTTCGTTGGGCTGTGCATCATTCAAATGGGGCAGTGCTCTCAAGTTTCGTCCATGACTGGGATTGGCTCGTCGCCTTGTCTGTCTCCGGATTGGCCGAACGTTTCGTCAACCTGCGTATGATTGGCTATAACTAATTAAGCATCCTGATTGGCTGATGGATTAGAGAGCTGTTCAGATTGGCTATAAAATTCACGCTGTTGCCCAATCAACGCTACGCACTCTTGGATTCGGCATCACGCATCATGCACACCGCTGCTGAAGGTGCCGCGTTCGTGACGGTGCGGTTCGTCCCGATATGCTCATGCTTTGTGAGCCTTCCAGAATCGTTCGTCCGAGATCACTTGCAACACGTGAATGTACGACCTTCCACTAGATCCGATATTGCGGCAGTTGCTCATTTCGTGTAAGAACAGCCCAACCTTGGTGCAACAATCCTTCGGCTCACGTGGCCGCGCGGTGCTTTCATGGAGACTGCATACGTTGGGTGGGTTGGTGGTATCACCCAGAGGTATGTTTCACTTACAGAGGATTCTTGTCTCACGTCATGCAATTTTTTAGTCCCGACATGGAGCTGTCCCTCGAGTTCTCACGTTGTGTGCACCTGGTATGCCATCATGATTGAAAGGTTCCTAGATAATGTCTTCGCCGTTTTCACCGATAGGCAGACGCCTTGGACGTAATGCCTGGGCTGCGGATCAGTGTCAGCGTCGTTCCGTCGATCGCCGTGGCCCCTTCAATTGAGATGGAGCCTGCATCACCAGACGACTGGGAGATTATCCAGCTGCACGCGGGATACTTGGAGTCTGAAATCCTGCGCCAGGTATACAACCAAATGTTATTTTGGGCATGTCAACCCCAGGTATTCCTGCCAAAGGTTTGCGTGGTCCAGCAAAACCAAGAAGTTCCCATTCGTATCCAAGAGCATGTTGTTATACATTTATTCACCAGGCTTCCCTCGGACATGTAAGGTTGTCCATGCTCTGGCGACATGACGGCATGAATGTGCTACTATCTAGACCATTTGCGCGGCTATCGTCCAACTCAGAGGTGTACATCACTCCAAAATTGCGACCGGCCACCGACGTGGACGCCCACTCGGCCGTCCAACCGCCTTCTCCCGTTCTCAAAGTGCAGGTGCGACTCTGATTTCACCCTCGTCGTGCTCAAGAACATTCCTAGCCATCCGTTTCCTACCTCTCCAATGGCAATCCGGTCGACTTGAACACTGAGCAAGGCGAAATCCTAGTGCATCCCATGTTGATAGCTACATTGGGTGGCGCCAGACACTCCTTGCTTGTGGCGTCGCTGTGGGACGACTCTGCCGATCCAGAGTAAGCTCCTCCGATGTATGCAATGCCAAGGCATAAAGAAATTCCTAGAACCAGGCTATCGTGCGTGGGCCGAGTGCGAGAGTCAACCGATATCGCTTTCGATTTCTGTGGCGTGTCGACTAATATCCAGCGAGTTCTCGGTCTGACGTGGTTATCTCACGTTCGCATTCGGCTACTGACGCATGCCCCTCTTCTTCCTCTTCGCGTCCACGTGACGTCGCTGACTCCAGCGATCACAGATATCGACCGGTTTCTCGCGTGGAGTCGGTCGGTTGGTCCAAGTGTGCTCTGCCGCCGAACGCTCGTCACAGTGGAAGAGAACCTCCAACTCATAGTCACCGCACAATTTCTAAACACCGAGGATTCGTCTACAGGTGCGTCGGCGATTACACGTTGAGTGGTTGTCTCGAAAAGGTCATTCCTTTGTGGTCCTCATAGCGCCAAACACCTTACGCGACGACTATGTGATTGTGGGCGACGGGTTTTATGCCCCACGAACAACCGACATCTCGCTGCAGCCCTGCACTCCGCAAGACAGCCAAGTATTGACTGCAGTTGACCCCAACCCCCACGCCACACTCGTGCAACTTCCTGGCATGGAGCACATCGTCACGGCGTTGTGGAAACGTATCTTCCCAACTCTCGGACGCGATGGGTGCGCAATGCGCACACGCATGGGTGTGGGGCCTCCAGGATCGATCATTTTGCACGGTCCAAGGGGCAGTGGCAAGACGTCCGTGCTGTCGGCACTGCAATCCAAGTGCGCGCTGTCGTTTGGAGTCATGTGTCGCACCGTTGCTGTGTCTTGTCGAGACTTGCGGGGGCTTAAGATGGACACTGTCAAGGAGACCCTTACCGAAGCGTTTGACCAAGCAATGCACATGGCTCCGTGCTTGCTAACGTTGGATGACATCGATGCACTGATGCCTCCCGAAGACGACGCGATTGCCGGCATGTCGGAGCAATCCCGACGTCTTGCCGAGCACCTTGCTGATGTACGTGCGCATCGCCTGCAGCAGGATCTTCTCATGCTGCTTCTGTTTCGCGTAGTTGATCAAGAAATCGAGACATGCGATGCACCAACACGCAACAACGTTGAGCCAAGTCGACAGCACGACGTGCAAGGCAAAATGGCCGGTGTTTGCAGCTGCCTGTTCCAAGAAAACTGTTGCGGTGGTGGCCACCGCTCGCGAGGCCCAGTCCATGCACCCTCTACTTCGAACTTGCGGGCTCTTTGATCGGCCCATACCGTTGCCGTTGCCAGACGTTGTCGCACGCGAGAACATACTCCGTGGACTCGTCAAAGGTGCAGCTCACGAGCCTGCGGACGACCAGTTTCAACTGGTTGCACTCAAAACGGAGGGATTCAGTGCACGGGACTTGAATCAAGTCGTCGATCGGGCCGTCCATCAAGCCACGATTCATGCACGACACGCATCCGGCGCCGACAATCCTTTGGATTTGATGGCTGGTTTACAAGACTTTACCCCGGCGGCGCTGCGTGGCGTCGAGTTGTTCAAGAGTTCAGTCTTGTGGTCCGATATTGGAGGTCTCAAGGACATCCGGCAGATGCTCAAAGACACGTTGGAGCTGCCCACCAAGTGCACACCTCATTTATGAATTTCGTGAATGCATCGTGGACCTGATGTGGTGTAGGTACGGCAAGCTGTATGCAGCTGCCCCGATCAAGTTGCCGTCGGGGCTTCTCCTGTTTGGGCCACCAGGGTGTGGGAAGACGCTCCTCGCGAATGCAGTGGCGAACGAATGTGGGCTCAACTTTATAAGTGTGAAAGGGTATGAATGCACTTCCGCAAGCGTCGTTTGGAATCGTATCAACCGACGTTTTCTGTAGTCCGGAGGTCCTGAACAAGTACATTGGGGCAAGTGAACAAGCCGTGCGCGATCTGTTCAGTCGGGCCGCGGCGGCCGCCCCCAGCGTCCTCTTTTTGGACGAATTTGATGCGATGGCTCCTCGCCGAGGCGCTGATAACACGGGGGTCACTGACCGCGTCGTGAATCAACTGCTCACATTTCTCGATGGGGTTGAGTCGCGGCAGGTGAGTCCACCATCTTCTCGTCAATGAGATTCAGGAAGGAGCTTGGCGTAGGGTGTTTATGTTCTGGCCGCGACGAGTCGCCCTGATATGATCGACCCGGCGTTGCTGCGTCCGGGTCGTCTAGACAAGAGCTTGTACTGCGGTAGGAACGAACTTCTATCAAATTTCGTAGCGCTTTGAATCCTTATAGGCTTTCCAGAGGCAGAGGACCGGTTGGACATCTTGAGGGCGGTCGCGCGCAAGATGGACTTGGCGGACGACGTGTTGTTGTTGTTGCCATCGATTGCCCAGCACACCGAGTTGTATTCGGGGGCAGATTTACAAGCTGTAAGGAGAACCGAGTCGAAACAGGTCTTTGCATGGCGAGCGTGACAATGTGAATCGTAGGTGATGTACGCCGCTCAACTGGAAGCGGTGCATGCAGCCATTCCGTCGGTGGATGACGACTGGGACGTTGAATTCAAAGACACTGGGTACGACAAACGCTGGTTGATAGATGATGGTATCGCTCACATGGAACCAACTCGATGTAGTGACTCGGTGAGCTTTTCTCCCAAGACACCGCGATCGTCCCAAATTCGAACGTGGCATGTCAAGAAAGCCCTCGCGGCGTCCCGTCCATCCGTGTCGCTCGAAGCCAAGCAGCGCTACGATCGAATGTATGGGTCCTTCAAGAACACGAGCCAGCCGCGGGTGACCGACTTCAAAACGGCCGATAGTTTTGTCGCGCTTGACAGCAAGACAGCGCACCCGATCCAGCGATCGGCGTTGTTCTAGCGGCATAAAGGAACTCTCAATGGCACAGCCGCTTGTCAAAGTTGCAGTGGACGATGCATCCTTCGTTACGTGCGACAGCGCGTGTGGGTCAAAGTCGTTGCAATTGACGTGGCCAACACGTTGGCCCCTCTACCTGCGTTCTCGGCACACATTTTCACGCCGACATGCCCAATTCCGAGCTCCGCCATGGCGTTGGTTTGTCTGGACGAGTCGAACGGACTGCAGACCGAACGGATCGATATAGGGATTGTGCAAGTTCATGGCCACCGGGGCCAGCTCCCCCGACTTGATCACAGTCTTTCCAAACTCTCCAAACGGCCCATCACATCATTTACCTCACCAAACGTGCTGTTCCAACAGCTCGACGCAAGGGTTTGAATGGGCTTACGTAGCACTTTAGCCACCGCAGGTTGAGCCGCGTGAGAGGGCATTTCGCCTACGTCATGGTGATCTAGGACAATTTCGAAGCTGCCGTGAATAATTTTCTCAACAAACCATACGAGGCCAAGGACGAACTCGTCTGGTTGTACTAATTGGCGTCATGAGCAGTCGTGACGCGCCATGGTGGGTCGAGAAGAGGTCGGCTTTTCGTATGAATGCCAATCACGACGGACTTGGCATTGATGCGCTTGGTCTTGCTTCCAAAGCCAGAATGGAAGAGTAAGACCCATCAACGAGAAGACTGCCGAACGCAAGGGGGGTGCACGGCACTTGATGGCGCGGATAAAAAGAGTCCTGGGGGCCCGCTCCAAGATACGATTTCACCACTGGGCTTGGCGGATGGAATGAACATCCCGAGGATGATGCCGAGAAAAGAGGCAAGAAATGCCAGTGTCGAACTTGGCGAACCGGTTGCATAGTGGTGGTGTAGGCTCGCTGTGCGCCACTACCATAGAAGGGGTTTCGACCGCGCCGTTCGTCGCGATTGGTTTTTCAAGGGGAGTGCACATGAAAATTGTGCTGAACGTGTCTAGGGATCGCGGGGGTGACTTCTCAAGATGCCTTCGCTTGGAGGGAGCCCACGAGACTTTGAAGCACAAGTCGAACCAAGGCAAGTGCCCTCCCACACAACGATGCGATGCGACTTGAGGCCGATGGAATCGACTCCCAACCACGCCACGCCTTTGGCACATCGTCCTACAGCTGAACGGGTGACACATTCAGCGGAGGTTCGTCCAAGTCCATCTTGGACCAACCTGACTACCTAGATCTGTTCCGTGGTGTTGCGGTTATGCTGGGATTGACAGTGAGTACATTTTACTGTTGAATCTGCGAGACGGAGATTCGATACGCTCTCGACGACGTCGTAACACTTGGAATCCTGCCAGACCAGCGAATGGCATATTTCGACGAGGCAACAATTCAAATCCACCTGATGTCCATGCCAAGTTCGGCATGCATAGCCATTCGTCAAACTCCGTGCATCAAGCTCTCCCTGGCGGAGTGAACCCGGTGGCTGTGGTCACCTGCGCACCGTCCTGTTTTATATTGTTCCACCTTCAAAAACAAGACTCTTCGATAAACAGTTTCGCAATTCCAAATTCTCGCAACCAACAAGATCAACCCGACGGAATGGGGGAATACCGACGCATCATGCTGTTCGTGGCAGCCCTGTGCTTCACCCTGTGCTCGCTCTCCGTATCGGCACAGACGACGCCGGCCATGACACCGTTCCCCGGCACGTCTGCATGCCAGCGCTGCGCCAACGACCCCTCCCAGTGCGGCGACGCGTTCAAGGGCCTTCCAGGCAAATATTGTGGCCCATGGCTCAGCGGCGGCGTCAAACAAGCGTGCTGCTGCCCTCCAGCAGCACGTTGTGTGATTCCAATCAACGCTGCATCGTGCGGGTGTGACTCGGACCCAACTCCCATCTCCAAGCCGTCGTCCGGAACGCCGTTCTGGGTATGGATTTTAGTCGGCATCGGGGCCATCGCGCTCACCTTGGTCATCTGGCGCTGCTGCTGCGGCAGGGTGGTCGAAGCCGAGCCTGTCTACGTTCCATCGGGCGGCGTCGCGTACGTATCCCAGCCGCCAGTGGTCGTCCAGCAGCCTTATGGCTACGGTGGCGGCTATGGTGGCGGCTACGGATACGGAGGTGGCAACATGGCGGCCGGTGCCGCCATTGGTGCCACGGCAGGGATTGTCGGTGGTGTCCTCATCGGTGAGGCTTTGGCCGATGGCCATCACAACCATGGCGATTACGGTGGCAACTACGGCGGTGGCGATTACGGCGGTGGAGACTACGGCGGAGGAGGTGGCGGTGCCGACTTTGGCGGCGACTTTTAGCTTGTTTGCATGACTAACGTTTAATCATTCCAATTCATACACCACTTTGTGTACTTCGTATGTGCCTCGACCGCTTTCTGCCTCGACATCCACCGTTCCCATCGAGACATGCAATGTCAAAGGTTCCCTTTCATGTAGCGTATTCGAGGGTCAGCGGCTAGGTAGGAGTCTGACACGAGCACTATGGACTCGAGGCGACTCTAGACGATGCCGCTAGCGGGATATGCCACAAAAACTAGTCAATCAGGAAGGATTTAGCGGTTGATAAGGCATGGCTCTGCATTTTGTGTGTCGGCCACGTATGACGTAAGTGCCGATGTTCTCGCCAATTGCTGCAACTCCCCGACAAAATCTTTGCAACTCTGGGTTGCTTGGACGCTGCCCGTCGAGAAGACGGTTGTGAACGCCTTGGGCTTTCGTGGTATGCCGTCCAACCAAACCACATCGCACCTTCATCGTGAATGCACCCGAATTCGACTCATTACCATGGGCGATGGAGGTGAATGGCACGTGCGCCTCCACCGCATAGACCACCGAAGACTCGTACAACACCACGGCCCCCAGCCCGTGAACGCTCTGGAACGCCAACAACGCGTAGCAAATGCTCGACCCAAGTTCGTGGCCTATCAAGTAGTGACTGAAGGAGAGCTACTTATCGTTGGCGGTGTCGGCAGTGTTGCGACGTGGGGAAGTTTTTGCTGGCAAGAGGTTTGCACACCCTTCTCGCCCTGTTGACGCCTGTCAACCAACACAAGTGGATATTTCTCTATGAATGATACATCCTCAACCTCGCATGATTCAACCACACTGCATGATACAGTGCACATGATGACAACCAGCTCTTTGTTGTTGCAAACCTGTCTTGGATGTCCCAAATTGGCGCTTCGCGAACGACAGACAACGTCGAGGTACGAAGCATTGCGCCTCCTATGTCCTGCTCCAGAAGGGCGGTGAGTTGGTTACCGTTGGCTTCTGCGTGATCATGTCGATGACGTGATACTGTGTTGTTCCGATGGGAGTGTCGTGGATGTATGCTCGATGTCTGCACCGCTGTAGTGTACCTTGGCCAGGTTGGCCATCATGATGCCTCCAGCTTCCTCAGTTACCGTCTTTGCCTGTCGTAGCTCAGGCTGACAAGCGTACAAAGGAATTCATTGGACTTATCCACAAGTGTTCCTAACAACGAAGACCATGGTGGACATGACTTTTTACCCTCATGGCATTGTGGTGGCTCCGTTCATCCAGGTGCAGAGAGGTAGAAAGATTGATGCTATATTGCCACCCATGACAATCATGTCATATCTTGGACTTTGCTCGACCTGGAGGAGCGCACGTGGTTCAATAGCCGTATCACGATATCGGAATCTTATAGCGCTCGTGGGGTGATAGCTGCCTGATGTGAGGACATCGCCATCCAGTTGTCCTGAGCTGCGCCAAACCATCACGTTCCTGTCCAAGCTCGGTGGGGTAGACCATGGTCAACCTAGCCAAAACCTAATTGCGCTGGGATGCCACGTCGACGACGCCGTACCTCGAATCACGATAATGTTATAGTGCCCAAACCATCGGTGCAGGAATTTGGTCAACATCTCCGGGCAGGATGCCCCAAGAGTCGAGTGGAGAGGGACAGTTGATTGGACTTTGGCGTCAACCTCGAGAGGTGGGATAGACGAACGAGAGCATCTGCTGCATTTGACAACACTACAACTACCAGCTAGTTGGTGTTCGTAGGCTTGGCGTGCTTGCGTCGTACGCGGCGACCCGCTTGCGAGCACATGGCGGCATTCAACATGTCGTCGGACTTAAATCGAACTAGACGGCGAATTGTCCCACGTTTTATCCGGATGATTGCCTTTGAAATACTTGAAATTGTATACTATACCAATCTCTTGATGAATTGTTTTCTTGCATGCAGTATGAGAAGAGAATACGTATTTTGAGTTTGACCGGATAATCCAGCGATTTGAACTGGGTGCTGAAGTCCATTCCCAGGAACACCAGACTTTACCGCTGACAACGCCGCTAAAGCCATGGCGGACGACATGAACCAACGCATGGAGCAAGTGAAGCAGCGGCTGAACAGGCTCACGACTGGAAATGAATACCAGAACATGAACAGTGTCCACAGGTCACAGGTTATCACGACCCACGCAGCTCCATCGCGACAGGGTTTTCAAAACACATCCCCATTGCCACACAGCCGACAGCCGCCGCAGTACATACAGCCTTCATATCCACAGCAGCAACAAACATCCGTGGTAAAGTCCCGCTCATCCAGGTTGCCGCCGTCTCCTCAGCATCCATCATTGCAAGATCAGAGCCGAATGCACATGCCATCCCAGCAACAGGCTTCCTCCTTGCGACAACAAGCTCCAGTACCGGGACCATACGGACAACAACCCACGCAGCGTCAGCACATTTCCCAGCAACCTCCGATTCCCCGACAGCATCAGCCGAGTCCACACGACGTGCCATCCACGCACGAACTACATATGCGCTTGCAACAGCAACGTGCTCAATACGAGTCTGCCGGAGCCTCTCGTCGGGAGACCCCGCCTCCTCCTTCACCAGCGGTCAATCCACCTCGGTACCAAGAACGGCCACGCGATCCTCGACAAGACTTGGCTTCACCCCCGGCACCACAGCAACGTCGGGAAGTTCCCCACCTCCGCGGAGGCAGCAGCATTCCACAGTCTCATGCGTCCACGTCGACATCATCTGCATTTAGCGAATACAGCGACCAGTACTCCATGCGAAGTTCGTTTCAACAGGCACCAATTGACGAAGACAGACACAGCGCGCCGTCCGTGATGTCGGACTTCTCTGAAGAAATTGACGACGCATTCAACCACAAAATGATGCCGCCAATTCGAAAGAACGAGTACGACTTCATGTGGGAAGGCGGCGCGCTGGGCCTCGTGCTAGTAGAAGACCCTACGCACCGCATGCCCATTGTCAAGCGCGTGTCGTCGCACGTGTCAACTGCGTCCAAGTTTGTCTCGGAAGGTGACATCCTGGTCTACATCAACGCCAACCAAACACGAGAGTACAAGATGCCGGCACTCATGGGGATGCTCAAGGACCTGAAGAAACCCATTTGCATGCGGTTTCGACGGGCACACGACCTCCCCGAAGACAACTCGCCCATGCTCCCTCCACTTGAGCCATCCGAATACGAATTTTTGTGGGAGGAGGGCAATCTGGGCATGACTCTCGGCATCACAACGCAGACTGCGATTCCTTACGTGAAGCGATTGACGGGCAAAGGCACATCCCCGCACTTGGCGCTCGTCGCGCCAGGAGACGAGCTCGTCATGATCAACGAAAAAGCATGCGGGGACTTGGGGTTTGACGCCGCAATGAGCTTCATAAAATCAGTGCCGAAGCCAGCTGTGCTCCGGTTCCGTCAAGTGGCGGGTCCTGCAGATGCCGTCGCTGCCGCACAAGGCGCCGCCGACTCGACCTCCCATCAAGCCGCATTGATGAAATTGGATGAGGCCAGTATGTACTGCGTCCAGTGGAGTGACGGGCCGTTTGGACTGACGGTCAAGGAACTCCTGACTGAGTCCGGGCCGGTGCCGGTGGTGACTCGCAAGACTGGCCGCAACACTTGCGCTGGGCTGCGCCGAGTCGCTGTCGGTGATGTCCTCGTCGAAATCGGCACAATGAAAGTGACAGACCTCGGGTTTGAAAACGCGACCAAGGTCTTGCGAAACATTGCCAAACCAGTCGCGCTGAAGTTCCAAGCCGTTGGGGACTAGCCGATTTTGGGACGGGCTCACTCCACCACCGCAGCAGATTACAGGCTCAGCTATTGTCGCAAACCACTCGTATCATATCGTATCATATAAATCACGTCGCATCCTTCCACTGCATTGTCCTTTGGACACCAATCTCCAAAACGCCTCGAGACAGAGGTGATAGCCAGGAGACATGGTATCTCCGGGGAAACGAGAGACACAGTGTTAATGGAGTATTCCGTCGGCTCCTCTCGCAAGAAATTCACAGCAAGGCATTTATCGAAGCGATGGCAACTAACCATCCAAGGGAGTCGCTGGCAACTAAACACCCAAGGGCGCTGGCGGCCTCCCGAGTATCACGCCTCCTAAAACCACGCTGAGTATTTTATAGCGAATGCCTAATTTTCTACTCTGCTTGGCTGGAGCTTGGCTCCGTGATGTTGTCGTCATCCATGGGATCGCCTTGCTTGTCGTGGTCGAGTGCATCGATGGGCCTGTGGCCGAGAATGGTGTGTTGAATCGTCAGGTCGCTAAATGGAATGCGCAACTGATCGATTTTGTTGGTCGCGACAAGGCCGTGTTCTTTCAAACATGCGATCGAATTCCGCATGGCTTGCAACGAGCTCACGAGCATCTTTTTGCGGCACAGGTCCACGAACGGCTTTGAATCGACCATGGCACCGCCGGTTTGCAGCTGCTCCGCCCCAAGCGCCCGCAGCACGGCTAAGTCTGTCGGCGTGAGGCTCTCCAAGATGTACTTGATCCCACTGAGTGCCGTGGGGGCGTGTCTCCCGGCCTTCCCCTTGTTGCCCCACGTCGTGACCAGCGTTTCTTGGGTATACGGAGCATAAGTGTGCACGATGTGTTCCAGCCACCCAAATCGCTTCATGTCCGATTCTTCCCACAACGAGGCCGCGTTCACGTGGTCGACGCTCGCGGCCACGTGAATGTATCGACAGGCGGCGAGGATGCTGAGCGCGCGCTGAGTGTCTGGTCCACGGAGGGAGACGCCGTCGAGGGAGTGGATAACAAGGCACAGGGACGCGGAAGCGGGGGACGTGTGCATCAGATGGACGAATTCCAGGCACTAGACATGGCGAACCGGTGGGCAAAGTTCAGAGCAGTGGATGAAAGCCACCTGTTCCTCCAAGGTCCGATTCGGTGTTGGCTTCCGCTTGAATAGCTTCGGACACCGGTTAGCCATCGCGACTACGCTCGAACGAACTTACATTTGCATATAAAGTCGTAAGCACAAATCGGATCGACACGGACGGAAGGTACCCATGGATCTCGAGTACGTGCACGCTAATCAAGGTGGTTGCAAACGTCTACCAGGTCAACATGTGCCTCGTGCTAAGCCAAGGCGGATGGTCTACCTGGAGCAGATGCAACTTCGAGCCTAGTCCAGTAAATAGTAAATTGAAACCGGCGAAAAGTTGGTGTTCCCATTGTCTGAGATGCGTAGAATAGACTGCTAGTTGCTTCGGAACAAGGCGATCGTTGCTCATCGCATCCCAAACGCGAAGCGCATCGCGGACCTCGTCGGCATCCAACTGAGCCAGCACTGTAGCCTTCTTGTCGTCTTTGGTCTTCTTGCCTAGTAGTTGAACGACTGGTGAGGTTGTATGGACCGCCAGACTGTACGCACGAATCCTGCGGGACGAAAAGTAGTCTGTGGCATGGCGATTGCCCATGGCGAACGTGGAGTCAGGAGCGTTGGATTCTTCATGAAGAGCTGACGAGGTGGATTTTTTAGCAGGCATATCGTTGAATACGTTGTCGTTCGAGGAGTCGTCACAATGTGAGTCCTTGGACCCAAGGGTACGGTTGAGCTTTCCTTTGGAGGACGACGGCTTGGTCTTCACGGATTCCGGAGTCGATATCGCTGTCGAGTCTTGAATCTTTGATCGTTTTACTCTCTCCGGGCGTGCTTCGGCCAACTGCTGCGCCCGCATGAGTTGCCGCCGTGAGCGCCGCAGTTGGTGCTCCATCACGGCAGGTGTGTTGGCGAAACCACGCACAATTGAATTCGCTTGGGTGATTCGTCAATTTTCTGAAACTAATTCAATTCCATTGGCTCATGCCGCTCAATTGAAACCAATGGCATCATAGCATTGCAAATCCTTGCCTGTCTTCCACTTTGAAGTCATGGTTCGCCCGCTTGGGAAAGCACCGCGTCGAGGAGTCACAGCGAGCGGGCACCCGCGCAACCTGCCGCCACCGCTGATCCAGCTCATCGCAACATTTCTTCCTGTGGATTCGTTCTTCGTTTACCTGCGTGCGTTTCAATCGACGCATTCTCTGGGCGACCTTCGGCACTTCTGGTCTTTGGTCAACACGCACCATGTCACCGCCAACGACGTGTGGCCTGAGCTTCACTTGCGCTCTGTCGACGCTGCAAATGCGAATAAGTTGTACCGAATGGCCCAGTTCGTGTCGATGGTACACATCCATGATAATGTGTACGACTTGGATTGGCTGTGGCGAGTCGTTCCAGCGGGCAAAGCAGTCGCGTTGCAGTCCTGGCCGTGCGACGATCAAGTGACCATCCCGATCCACGAATGGGGTGATCGACTGGCCAAGCGCTGGAGAGTACTGCAACTGTCGTTTACTGAGCGTGATCTGTCTGGCGGAGGTGGCGGCGACAACCTGGTGGCGCTTTTGCCGAAGCTTCCGTGGCTACGTGATTTGAATCTCGAAGAATTGAATGACGAGTTCTTGGACGATGCGCTAGAGTTTGTATGCAACTCAAAGCTGACCAGCTTAGCCATGGGCACGTTCTCGGTACGTCAATACGTGGTACAACAACGTTATAACAATCTGATTTGTTGTCGTAGAATCCTGTAGCGATCACGGTCGAGCGAGCACTTCTATTGACGGTCTGGCTTAAGCGCAAACGCGTCGAGTCCGTCACGTTGAGTTACTGCTCCTTTGAATTGGACAACCACGTCGCGACGATGCATCGGTTTGTTGTCGCGTTGGCGAGGAGCTCCCTCAAGTCCCTCACCTTGTCCAACATTGCCTTTGGTGCCATTTTGACCGGCTTGGGTGAATGTCCTATACTGGCGAACCGTGTAAAACTCGAGAGCTCGGAGCTTACGGATCATCAGGCGGAGCTGCTTTTCGCAGGGCTGGCCAGAGGCAGCACGACGAATCTCCACTTGGACGACATGCGATTGACATGCCGCGGCATGTTTGCTTTGGGGGAGTTGATTCGAATCGGGAAGTCGCTGCGTACCCTCACGATTGAAGGCACGCTGATGGACCTGGAAGGGTGGGATGCCGTGGCGAAGGCCTTGTCCCGGTCCAAGAACGTACAGGAGCTCTACCTTCTCGATACCTGCATGAGAGATGCCGATGTCGTCCTGATCGCCAACGCGCTTGTCCTGGCGGCTTGCGTGCGAGTTGTTCATGTGATTGGAAACCCCATTCAGTTTGCAGGAGCGGTTGCACTCGTTCTGTGCATCGGCCGCCGACGCCAAAACTTGGACGAGCTCAAGTTAGAAGGACTTGCCGTTACCAGTGACGAAGTCTCTTTGCTCAAGTCGATGCTAGATAAAATGCCAAGCGTCAAGCGGTGCTCGGTGACTGCGAACGATGTCATGCGCGTGTCGATGCAAGCGTAGGTGACGAAAGTGTGTGTGATTTAGAGTGTTAATCACTCCTGTGTTCCAAACCCATGCACTTGTCTACGACTGCGATGGAGAGCGGCGAGAAGAGGGCGTGCCGGTCGCAGTCCTCCTGGCTAAAGTCGACCTGCATGTTCACACAATTGAGTTGCATTGCCCAACGCCTGAATTGGACGGCATTGCGCTCGCGTTGTTTATATTGCTCGTATGCACCCCTCCATGTCACGTGGGCGAAATCCCTCCAAGGCCACAAACGCTCCCAGTCTTGTCAGCGTGCTCGGTTTGGGACGCACACATTACAACCCGACAACTCACCGAGTAGAATTGAGATTCTAGAATCCCACCTATCTCGGATCTGCACGATACGATCTCCATTGACGTCGTAGTGGCCATGCTCGACATGGTGTCCATCGCCGTTCATGAAAGGCTGCGCTTGCGGCCTAGTTGCAGGTTGCGTCTGTTTCAGGCGAACGCGATGAGTGCAATTCAACGTATCCAAGGCGGGCGAGTGCTTTTTGCCAGCACCACGAAATCGTCGGAGGTGTCGATCTGACTTGAATTCACAGACGCGACGATTCAATTGTCTCTGAGATGCTGACACATACCCAACCCGACGACAGCCCATCCGATTGCTGCCGTTGGCGGTCATAACGAGGCGGAGGCCGTCCTCCACGAGCATGGGCAAATTCAAACCAGTCGTCCAAAGTACAGCTCCCGGCAACGCCGTTGATGGACTTTACAGGTTCATGTCTAGTTCGTATGGAAAGGAACAAGTCTGCGGAAGCTGCTCTTTGGCACTTGAAAACCTTGCAGGTTCATCTCGACCACCAATAAAAAGTAAATGTTGCCGAAGGGGTACACTTTGTCCTTCGCTTGTGTACGAGATAAGGATCTGTGCATCCCTGTCCACGCGCTTGATTCGTATTTGCCCACGTGGGGTCGAGTTGTCGATGTGTAGTCGCACTGATGAGCCAAAGCATCATCGAGTCCGACAGGACGAAGTAGCGTTGGCGGTGGACCGACACGACCTTGCTTCGCTTGACCAACGGCCTAGCCACCAATGTCAAGTGAAAATTGTGCGGTGTTTTGTTGGCGATTCCGCACGCTACCTTGGAAATCAGCCTCGAACAAGTGGTCGACGATGAAATCTACCTGCGTCGCCACTCGCAACTTCCAAGTCGTTGCTAGAGCTCTGGTACATAAAGCACGTGGTCATGTAAATGATAAACCCGTTGAGCTCACCGTCCCAATCGTCGGCTTTCGCGTTGTGATCTTCGCCCAGGCGAAGACCAGCTCCTGTCTGCATAGTTGCGCAAGCACCAGATCTTGCACAGCACATCAAACCGCGTCTTCCAGCTTTACAGGACGCGGCCTTGCTTCATCAGGTACCTTGCTCTCATCACACCGTCCGTTTTGTCCTTGTTGCTGTTCTGTAATGCGATGGTCGAATCTCCCATCGATCGGAGCGAGATGGACGCCACCGATTCAGGCACGTTGTATGTCTCGTTGTCGGTGGGATGGTCCGTGGCGCTAGTGCTGGCAAACCACGGGGGGCGGCATCGGGTGCTGTGACTCAACCGATGGACACTCAAGCTCCGATTGTGCCATGTCTCCAAACGATCGCGGAATGTTGTCTGGTCGGCTGGAGGACTGCCACTTTTGTGGTGGAACCAGTCAACGGCGGCGCGACCGCAGCGAAAATAACGAGAAATACGAAAGCCCGAGTACCGCAAGAAGTTTGGTCATCTCTGCATGTTTGGGACCTCAGGATGCCATGCAGGTTCGTGAGCTGTAAGTCGTGGCCCATGTTGATTTGCACACGCCGGGAACACACGTCGCCGTTCATCGGTTCGATACCTCAACGTGTTGAATAGACTTGCCGCGACGAGAGTGTGGCTGTGAGCTGCACCCACACTTGCTGCGTCCGGCCAACGCAAAGATCATCCGCCGTCGGCATGTTCCTTCGGCCATCCGATTGGTTCTGTGGCATAAACATGTTCAATTGTACCATGTTTTTTCAGTGTGTATCGACCGCATTTCAAATTTGCCCGACATGACAAAGCACTTCAGCTGGACAACTGGATCATGGGACGACATGGGGTGGGAGGTCGTGTGGTACTTGTACACTGCGATTGTGCTTGCCATGCTGTACTTTGCGTATCCGACACTGGTATGTACACCGTGCTGCGATGGCACATGACAGCGCATGCCCGTTGTGCAGGCCAAGATCCCGCTCTTCTTCTCGAAGGAGTACAAGATGGTGGACGCGGCCAGCAATGGTCAACTCGACACTGTCCGATCGCTTTTGGCCCAAGGCGCCAACGTGGACTGGACGATGAGTGAAATCATGGGCGACGTACGACGATTCATATGCTTGGGGCTGCTCGCCACGAGGCTCACCACTGTCCGTGTGTAGCCACTGACAGCAGTGTACTGGGCCTCCATCAATGGCGATGTAAAAGTGGTCGAACTACTGCTCGAGCAACACGCCAACCCGAATATTGCAACCAAGGTACCTCGCATCCACCCATCATCGTACTAAGCTTGCATATCGTGTAGAGCGGATACACCGCTCTGACTGCTGCCGCGGAGCTCGGGGATGCTACGATTGCAAAACTCCTTCTCGACAACCACGCAGAAGTTGATCACGCCGACAAGGTGATGTTTGGTGTTCACGCACCGCGTTAACATTGCTCACAGGCGGGTGAGACGCCTCTCATGCGAGCCACGAGCGGCGGTCACACGGCTGTAGTCAAGTTGCTGCTTGCGCACGAAGCCCAAGTCGACCTAGCCGACAAATTGGTACGTTTTGTCACCGACCGAGCAATGAACGCGATCAAGCCCATGTAGAATGGCAACACGGCGCTGATGATTGCGGCCTGGCATGGACATTTGGAAATTGTGAAACTTCTGTGCCACCACGCAAACGTGGCTCTGGTCAACAATGTAAGGCCCACTGCCCTTGAATTACAACGATTTCACGGCTCCGACGCAGGATGGCAAAACAGCGCGGGATCTTGCCCTCGACGCTGGCCGAAGAGAGTGCGCGCATTTCCTGTTAACACAAGCAAGGGGCCAAGACCTGAAGCACAGAACGCACACTGCTCAGAAGGATGGCTAAATTTGTACTTGACACGCGTTAGCAGGCATGCTCGTTTGGGGAACCGAACGCATAGAGCGAGTAATGCGTCGTGAAGTCTACTCCATCTCCAGTCATTTCTTGGACGATCGCATCTTGCGACCGTTCGCGTGGTGCACTTGCTCCGTCGCTGCCGGTGATTCGACTGGGATAGGTGGCAGGGTACGCGTCATCGTCTTGCGTTTCTTCTTTCCAGGACTTGGGCTCAGGATCGCTTTGAATTTGGTCAAATCGGCAGCGAACAGAATGCTAATGCGGCGTACGATCGAATGACAAAGTTCTCAAGACCAGCAACGGTGACGCACCTGTGGGCCCACCCCGCGTAGGGCTGGAATCGATTCTGGTACAATTTGCCGACTTCTGCATAGATGGTCGGCGTTAAGCTCTTGGTGGCGGCCTGGAGCAGCCCAAAACAAAGTCTCGAGCGCTCGCAGACACGAGGAAGAGATGGCAACATCCACGCACCTTCTTGAACTGAAAATCACGACATGAGATCTGCCACACATGGGTGTCCACTGGGATGGCCTCCAGCTTGTCGAGCGAAAACAACGCAACGCAGTCGGCCACCTTTCGGCCCACCCCACTGAACTGTGTTAGTGCAGTTTGCACATGTGCAGCATCAGGATTTGCCCGCAGTGACAACAGGTACTCTTCACCACCCAGGTCCTACATCAGCCCTCGTGAGTCGTCGAGGGCGGGCCGATGCGTACAGATAAAATCGCAGCGGATTTGACAATATACTGGGCGCGATATCCAAATCCGAGCTCCCGCAGTTGGCTTTCGTCAATCGAGGCGAGTTGGTCCACAGTCGGAAATGCGAACCAGGTCATGTCGTCGATGGCGGCTAGTTTATCGCCATAATTCACACGCAGCTTGTCCACGAGCTGTTGGATCCGCGCAATGTTGTTGTTGGACGAACAAATGAACGAAAAGAGACACTCCACGGGGTCCTGGCTAGAAAAACTAGAGATTTGCGCAATGTCGCGGCTTCCACTGATTACCGCAGAGTGCGGAGGCCAGGAAGGGCAACGAACGCCGCGGTGTGCTTGTCGTTTGGCTTCTTCCATGCGTCTATCGTGTATGTAGCCATCGAGGTGTTGGCCACGGATTCGAAGGGTGGATGTACCATAGAGCTGTGCGAGGTTGTTCTGGCATACTGGTGAGCTCACATGATGGTGGTGTGTGACACTGTTGTGTACCTCCGTCCGAAAGTAGTCTCGCACACGGGCATCAATCAAGTCGGTCACTTCTTTCGGGTGCACAAGCTTGTACAACACAGAGTCTGTCGCGTCGCAATCCCGTAGCGCAACCACGTTGCGCCCGATCACACCGATCCATTGCTTGTCAGGCATGATCTTCCACGCAAAACTCTGGCCACAGCTCAACGTGACTTCAAAGGATAGCTCTAAGTGACGGCACGTGGACTTCGTCATAAGTCCATGCACTTGTTGCTCAATTCATCGCAACCTGCTCGAGGACACAGCCGCCGCCACATTGTATCGTCGATTTCCCAAGATGATGCGAAGCATACGGATACTGATATCCGGGGAAGGACATTTCACACATGTGAAAAATCGCGATAAATCCGCATTTCTCATGTGATGCCTCCAGCAAAGTAGAACGCGCTGCATATACGCTCATCGGCGCATCGAGCCGATTGCTTGCGTTAAGTGCACTGTTTCACATGCGGCATATATGCCTCTATTCTCGACGAGTTGATCATACCATTGCGCGACGACTTGTACGGGACGGCGTTGTCATCTTGGGGGCATTCGTGAATGGTGGTTGCATGCAGACAACATAGCCTCAGCCGGCCCATGATGTAGATATTGTGCAGATGCATGACGTCGTAGTACATGTACACGCCTTCAAAGCTGCCTACGTCTTGCAGTTGAAGCCATAAATTCGCTGAAGAAGGCTCGTGTCTACAACTGTCCGAGTCGGTCGAGATTGACGAGATGAGACGTGCCCGCGAATGACATCAAGTAGGTGAAGAAGTCTCGACAGTGTGGTAAGTACATGGCAATGCGCTGGAGCTTGTATGGTGGCAGTTTGTAGTGAGCAAGGCCGTCGCCATTTCGACGCAATAGTGTTGACGCTTGACGCTTGGGAATTCAACATGCCCCGACACTCTCCTGATCTTGGATTAACTCTATTTAACGTAACACATCAGACAAGTTCTTAAATAGTGTAATGTAGTCAACCAGCGTCGACAACTCACTGCAAGAATCGCGACAATGAAGAAGCAGCGCGTGACGACAGGACGTACCAGCGCATCCCACGCCCTGCTGCCACCGGATGCTGTTCAGCGTATTGCCCTCTTCATCCCAGACGCGTTGGACTTCTTCAACTACATGGACGCTTTCCAGGGCACGTCGACTTCGCTTGGACACCTGCAACAACTGTGGACTGCTTCCTTTTACGCACGATTCCACATGCTGTGGCCGGAATTGCATCTCGACCACGTGAGCGCGCCGAAGGTAGCGAGTCTTGAGCCGGATCGATCGTATTTTGAACGAATACACGTCCACGCGGTCTTTGACTTGGACGTCCTGCGCAACTGCACGGCCTTGACGAGAGTGATTTCGCTATACACCTGCCCTTTAGCCAACGAAATCGACGTGCCATTGCATGCATGGTATCGCCAACTAGCAGCGCTGCCAATTGACCACATCACGTGGCTGCAAGGACAACTGATTGGTCGGCCCCAGTCCATGAATCCGCTCTTGAAAGTCCTGCCTTCAATGGTCCATCTCACATCGCTCGACCTCAGCCACTCCTGCGTATCGTCGCTGGACGATCTTTTTGCTTACATTCGCGACTCCAAACTGACCCAGCTGTGCCTTCAGGACGTCACAACGGTGGATCCTGCAACCTCTGAACCCGTACCAGGCTCGCTCTCTCGACAGAGTGTCAACTCCATCACCCACTGGCTTGCAACGCAACCAGTGACAAGATTTAGTCTAGGAAATTGGACGATGCCGACCACCCCGAAAGTTCTTTCACAATTCTACCACGCACTGTGGACGTGCCCATCACTGTGGGCATTTTTCGCTCACAAAGAGCCCTTCCCCAGCCTCAGTTCCTTCGACTTTTCCGTCCCATTCGCTCTGCATCAACTCAGCCTTACGCAATGCGACTTAACAAGCGAAGACGTGAGCCATCTCGCACGCGGGCTCGCCGAATCGACTGTCACTTGGCTGAACTTGTCCGACAATCCTCGCATTGGAAGCAGTGGCGTCCGTGCGCTGGCAACGACTGCCCTACGCACGTCTGCAGTGACCATGCTCTGTTTGAACCACGTAACTATGGGGTCACTTGGATGCAGCCACTTGGCGCACGTCCTGGGGGACACACGAGTCACGGAACTGTGTGTGGATTCCAACGGCATTGGCGATGGCGGTGCGCTGTTTCTCGGCTACGTGATGCGAATGTCACCGTCGCTGCGGTCGCTGTCCATGCAACACAACGCGATTTCGATTTCCGGAGCGATGGGCCTCCTGCAGTCGCTCTCATCTCGGACGGTCACATCCGCGTCGCCCCTTGTAATCGACTTGGACGGCAACCCGATCGACGACGTCGACCAAAACTCGCTCGACGTGATGGCGTCCAAGCAATTACCTCACGACGCTATTTTTTCATGCGTCTCTGACTTTGAAGGACCACACCAGTCTGTGTGGTAGAAATAACACTTGAACTGACGAACACGCTAGAAATTGTGTTTGAAAGCTGCCGAGACGTAGCCATCGCTTGCCACGATGGCACTGAATCGTGCATGCTGGTGACAACGAAGCACACGATTCGTAAACGACGACGCGTTTGCTTGTGCACGTGCGATTTGTCGACACGAGCGTTCCTGTAATTATTGCGTGCATGTCTCCATGACGTGGGCTCAGTGCAAGCAGCCCCAACAGCCGCCATATCAGCACCCCGGAACCGAGTTACCAAACATTCGAGTAAGAAGCTTCGTCTCGCCCCATCCATATTCCTACGAGAGTGGCTAAAATCCTTCGGTACGCGCGGTGTCACTGCTGCCCAGCGCTGCCGAATGAAGCCTCAGGAATGAGGCAGCCAGGCCAAGGTGCACTGCGTCATTGACTAGCCAACATCCTCGTCGCGAGCCTCCAAATACAAGTGACTCTCGGGTCGATGTTTGACATGGAAAGTCTTGAGGGACGCCATGCTGGCACATTGGAACGGCAAAGAAGCGCACGTGTTCGTCACGACTTCAAGCTTGAATCGAGCTGCTACCTCGACGACCTCGACGTCTTCAGCTCGTTGCCAAAAGCTGTTTGTCGTTCGAGATGCTCGAGCATACATTTGCCATGTACGAAAACATACTGAATGCATGATCCGTCAAACGTGGATGGCAATCATGCAAAACACCACATATCAGTCGGGCACGATCTCTTCTACGCGTTGCAACGTATCCTGTCATGGTTTTCCACAGGCTGGCGACATCCCACCGGTTGTGGACAATTTCGTTCCCATGGAGTGGAGTACATCTTGTAGAGATGGCATGCTTGACGGCACTTCCCTGTACATCTAGTTGCGATTTGAGGACTCATGAACCGTTGCTGCAACATTGCAAGTCCACTTGAAGAGGCAACAAACGATGCCGTGAGACGTTTTCACTCCGGCCTAGTTCGTACTATGCACGACGAAGCAGGTACACCGCGGCTCCTTCCAGAGCTCATTCACAACGTATCGCGCTCTGTATACCGACGCTTTTGAGCTTTCTCGAGCCCTTCCATCACAAGCCTTTGCTCCTGGGTTACCTGTGTTACCTGTGGTATACAAGTGTATGCATCTTGACCTGAAAGACCTCTGGCAAGAGATGTACGTCCGCGGTTTGGCGCAAGCAAATGCATCCTCGATTCTAGCCATGACAATAACTTTCCGTCGTCCATTTCTACGAGTAGTTTGAACTGCTCCACCCAAGCGTCTCCCCGCTTGTACATCTCTCAGCCGCCAACTTCACTGAAGCGGCTAGCCTCGTCGGCGAACCAGTTGAAAATGGTACGATCTTATGTTATGCCTGCAAAGCCTAGAGCTGCGATGGAAACGATCCGGTTTCCGCCACGTGACTGCGCTCGTATTCGCTCTATCGTTTATGTGTCCCTGCAATACCTCGAGCTGAGCCAGCCTTCTGCGACGTCCATAGAGTCCAAAGTGTCGCTTGTGCAGCATCCAAGCTTGCCGACCTCAACATCTAGACACAGGTGCTGCCTGCTAGAACAACCACCCACACCCATCCCACCATCTTTGTGATGGACCCTCGCTGGCATTGAATGTCTTCCGAGCTGCCTTCAATCTCAGGTTGGACAGGTTGTGTATATGGAGTCCTTTTCGGCGTGGGGCGTGCCTGTCGTGATCGTGGAGCAGTTTTATACGGCGCTTTTGCCAAAGTCAACATTGTGGTCCCTTGAGTTCCACTCGGTCGCGCTGCCACACTTGGATACCATCACGTTGTCATCCTGGACATCACGTCTAACGTTGCATGTGTGCGAACTCGGCCCTGCAGATATCAAGGCGCTGGGGCAATGACTGTATGATACGGGTGTGGCGGACTCGACGTGCAATCTAATGGAGCATCTCGGTATCAAAGCGCTCGCGAATGAACTGCCTCGCAACAAGATCGTTACGATCAATGTCACTCAAAACGGAGATCTTGGTTTCTCTGCCCTCGCCGCCGCTGCGCTCCTGCTGTCGCCGAAGGAGGAGATTCGCATGACTAGGTATTTGATTAACTCGTCTGGAGCGATCGAGTTGGCCAATATCCTGCAATAAATCTCTAGCCAACCTTCGCTGTAGCATTATGCATCTCGACGCCTAGCGTTGTTGCGATGATGCAAGCCCTAGGGCAGAGGCTCGTGCGAACCCCATTCGATCTGGCAAAGAACACGTGAGACCCCAACGATCTGCCAGTTTTGGCATGCATGGTCAACCAAATGCCGGCTGGCCAGTCCTGCGTGTTGCAGTGGGGTCCTGCAGACATGACCCCACTCTTGTCGTTGGCGTGACTATGTGTGCTGTGCTGTGCAAGCCAGTCGTAAGAGAACGATATACGTCTTGTTCGAAGTGTTGATATCGGTTCACGCACTCTTGGTAGTTGATAAACTGATGCGCGAGTGATTCAACAAGCATTCGTTGGCGTGTTGTGACCGAGAGCTAGGGCAGTTGCTCCGGTATGGTTCTACGATATGATGTTGAGAGGGCCGTTGGAAGGAGCAGCTTCACAAGAAAGGAAGCGCCTGTGTCCGAGATTCGCCTTCTTGTCGCCGCCAGCGATCGGCGTGATGACTGTCGTCGTCAGATCATCCCTCCAATCTTGGATTTTACTTTTCCTCGGTGAGAAAACCCGTTGAATACGATATATGTACGGATAACCCTGTGGGAGTAAATGCGTAATTTCCGGAGGGAGAGTGCGCCATTCCAGTCGGCAAATTCCCACAATGGCGCCACATCGATCCAAGGAAGAGCTGCTGAATGGAGAGCTTGAATGCAAGCGCCATCGATCAAGAAGTCCAGCCCGTGGAATCCGTGGATCACAACGATCTCGAAGCCGCTCCAGAAATAGGCACGATCGACGTCGTGAATGCAATGCACTCGATGACGACGGTCGTCGCGATGGACGAGGACGCACCGAACAACGTTCCAAATATCGAGAGGGAAATGAAGAAAATCCCGCGCAAGATGAATCTTGTTATACGCCAAATCGCCGCGACGACTCTCGTGGGCGTCCTCACGGACGCAACAATGCACGACGGGCTGAACCCCATCGCGGCGATGGGAAAATTGACCCTAACTTGCCTCCATTGGACGATGACCCACGAGTAGGAACCGTCCTTCCTTGCACCGTGAAGGCTCTCAAAGGAAACACGGGTCGCAACACGGAGTCCTTTGATCCTGCTTCCACGCTAGTTCGTCCCTCTATGCGAATTGTCGTTGGGCCGAAGAAACGAGTGTTTGACAAGGTCCTCAAGCACGACGACGTTGTAGTTGTGCCCGACTTTTTCTGTGCTGAGGACGACTGGAGTATCTATTACAAGTTGATCGAAGAGATGCGGTCAATTCAATCGAAAGGACAGTCCAAGTCGGAATGGATTCCATGGGCTGAAGGTTGTCATTTGATTTCGCAAAACCCCACAGGATGTCCAACCTACGAAGATGTGCTCAAACGGACTGGCGAATACTTCAACATGAAGCAAGGCTCCCAAGGCACGCGTTTCAACTGGTACCGCGACAGTTCCAACTGGAAGCCATTCCATCACGACAGTGCCGCGTACAACCCCCACCGTGCCCGCAATCAGAATATCACAGTGGGTGTATCGTTTGGGTCGGAACGCGAGTTGTCGTTTTTGCACGCGAAGAACGGATCCCGTGTCTACTTTCCCCAGACGAACGGCATGTTGTTTGCGTTTGGGCGCGATGTCAACATCAACTGGAAGCATGGGGTAAATGCGTTGCCCGAAGACAAATTTTGCGGCAAAGGAAGAATCTCCATCATTCTCTGGGGCCTCGCGCAAGACGTCGTCGAAGAGCTAGACAGTCCTCCGTTGCTCACCAACGACGCGCGAAATGGCTTCGACAACACCAAGAGCGATCAACCCTGTCGCGAGTTTGACGACAAAGGAACCTGTCGTTTTGGTGATCGATGTCGCTTTGCCCACAAGTCGTCCAAGAGTGGTGGTGGCCGTAGATAGCGCAGGCTTGGCGCTGAACAATCCAAAATCCGAATGTTACATCAAAAAGACCACTCAGCACCTCTAGTCGTTACAACCGTCGCGATCGCAGTCGATGGGAACACCAGGTGGAAGTTTCGCTTTCGAGCACTTCAAAAAAGTTCGCTCGCCCAATACAACGATGCTACGTCAGTGTCCCAGACACAGTGGAATGCTCACGACAATGGTCTTCATCCTCATGCAAGCGACAGCCCTCAACACCCGCGTGCCCGACCCCACTTTCCAGGCGAACCCGTGGGGATGGACCGTTGTACACACGTACGTCACAGTCGTCTTCGTCTCGATATGCTTGCTTCTGGGCGCGCTCGCCTTTCTCCAAGCGCGAGGATACATTCGCACGTGCTGGAACAAATCGGACAGCACCGACCAAGGTTACGTCGAGATGGGCGGACAACCCAAGAAGGCACTGCCATCACATCGAGTTGTGTAAAAATACTCGGGACTTCATTTGTTCCGCGACGCTGCTTGCTTGCCTTTGCATGGAACGAGACTGCTCCGCGTCGCAATGTCGCCGTTCCAACATCCGACAGAAGCACCATGACCTCATCTATCGTGAGCGCATGCAATGAAGCCCAGAGCTGCACAGGTCACCGCCTGGGTTTCGCTTTAAAAGTACGTTTATGTTCAGCAACCACGTCACTCGTGCACCCCGTCCATTGAGTGAGCATGGCATCGTTCCTCCACAAAAAGAAATAAAACTGTAATAGCTCTACCGTCGGTTGCTTGTAGCGTAGTTCCATCGATTTCCTCTGGTCTGACAACGCCAAGGTGCATCGCTCACCTCATGTTCGTGGGCAGGACAGTGTTAAGTTCATCGGGAATCCTTCGTGGGACGCACAGCACGTCGACAGTGCCAGTCTGTTCCTGCGGGGAGATCTTCGTTCGACGCTGCCTCCACTCCGACCGACAAGGGTTGCCATGATCAAATATCCCACACATCCAACGAAGCATGTGTTCGAAAGAAGATCCACCACGTTTACGACGCCATGCATTCGCATCTTGGTCACGTCATAGCATGGTCAAGTCGCTCAGCAGTACTGCGTCAACACAAAAGGATCCATGGGCAGTGAGTTCGCGACGGTCGTCTCGCTGAGCGGCTGTGGCTAGAACTCCTACTTTACTGAGCGCAATGGACGACGCGATCGTCGAGTGTTTGGACCTGGCAGACGTCAGGGGCAGCTTTGCACCGAGGAGTGCGAACGCATTGGAGCACAACTTGAGCACGTGTACCTTGATCAGTGTCACGACGAACATCCTGAGCTTGCACATGGCTCAGCGACGGGCTGCTCTGGCAGTAAACACCGTGGTTATCGCCTGCGTTGTTTTCAACTGTACATGCAAGGCATAGCCAAGCTGACCTGGTCCAAGCTTCAAACCCCTAGCGAGCGTGCACGAGTTGTGTGACAGCAGCTAGGTCGGCGAGTTCAGCGGCTGACTGCGACACACACCTCGTTAATGGAGGAGCTTGGTCGAAGAAGGCACAGGGAGTCCATCACTGCAATCACCGAATGTCTTTTTCACTCGCCAGCGTCTTGACAACGCAACATTGATCCTGGCGCAATCAACAGAGCTAATAGAAAGCGGACTTCATGGGGCTTGAGTCGCAAGAAGGAGAACCGTTCAAGGCCACGATGCTGCGGAAACATCACGGCTACACTTGCCGTTTGGGGTGTATGTTGCCTGGGCGAGAGTCGCGAACTCGTTCAGGCTGATCGAGCCAACGACAGCACCCTCGATGACAGGCATAGCCACATGATTTGAACCGCCATGTGCAGAGGTGATGGAGTGTCCCGCACCCTCGCATATGGGACATCGCTCGACATCGCAGATTCGTTACGCCAGGACCTGAAACGCCTACCCCGAAGCTTGAACCAACTAGTGGACGCCACCGCGCGACCGCCAACACACGAGTCGGCGCGTGAGACTTGCTGCTCGTAGGGATGTCAGTGCCGTGGAGCCAGCAGCGACGACGGCACTGTACAGGAAGTGTACATTCTTCCGAGGAAATCCGCCGCTACTGTACGTTGACGCGAGGATCGGTGACGGTGGAACAAAACTGCGCTATTTTATTCCTGAACCATACAAATATCAAGTGTAGTTGGTGGAATAGAATCAAGTTGTTCGACTCCACAACGCCATTTGGAGCCGACCCAACACCATGTCCCACAAGACTCCGCCGCCTGCGCCGACTTCGCCTGCTCGCAAAGCTGGATCCCCCATCAAGGACGGGGCTCAGTGGACACCTGCGACACCACCATTGTCACCTGCCAAGTCTCCTGCAAAGTTGGTGGCTGCGGCCCCGCCATCCCCACGACACCGTCCAACCCAAACCTTTGAATCGCTGTACACACTTGGTCGGCAATTGGGCGAAGGTAGGTCCACTCCTTCGGGCCATCGACGTCATTTGATTGTGAGGCTAGGAAACTTTTCGATCGTGAAGGAATGCACGCTGAAAGCGACGGGCGAGACCTTTGCCGTCAAGTGCATCAAGAAGGCGTCGCTGAAGAAGAAGGACTTGGCCAACATCCACCGCGAAATGGACATTCTGTTCAAGCTCGAGCACCCGAACATTGTCAAGCTCGTCGATGTGTTCGACAACGAGGCGGGAGACATGTGCTACCTCGTCATGGAGCTCGTTACAGGCGGTGAACTCTTTGATCGGATCATTGCAAAGGACCACTACACAGAAAACGAGGCCAAGGTAGTATTGCCATCATCTATCCCTCTTGTCGTCGATTTTTTCACGGCATGGTGTGTCTGCAGGTGGTTGTTCGCACCGTCGCCAACGTCCTCGTGTACTGCCACGCACAAGGCATTGCCCACCGCGACCTCAAGCCCGAAAACCTTTTGTACGCCACGACCGCCGCCGACGCCGCCATCAAAATCGCCGACTTTGGTTTCGCCATCATTGCGTCCGAAGGCGTCGTCATGCAAACGATGTGTGGAACCCCGGGGTACTTTGCGCCAGAGGTCATTGCGCACCGCCCCGTACGTCCCGACCGCGATTCGTTCGAGCCGTTCTCTCACCCGCGCTTTTGTCCAGTACGAGCAAAAGTGTGACATTTGGAGCTTGGGCGTGATCACGTACATTTTGCTATGCGGGTTCCCTCCGTTTTATGACGAGAGCTCCGTCCAAGAGATGGAAAAGGTATCAAAATCCCTCGCTTGACCGACTCTCGAACGATGGCCACGTTAGATTCGACGGGCCGAGTACGACTTTCCGTCGCCATACTTCAACGACATTTCGGACCTCGCCAAAGACTTCATCCGCAAGATGCTCGTCGTGGACGTTGAGTCCCGCCTGAGCGCCGACGACGTCCTCGCGCACCCGTGGCTCGTGGATGCGACGGCCAACCCAACGCAAGCTGAACTCGACGCGATGCCGCAATTGCGCCACGTCGGGACCAACCTTCAAAACCCAGGCGCGATTCGAGCAAAGTTCAAGCGCGGAATCAACGCCGTCATGGCCCTCAACAAAACAGGCCGCCTCGTCGCGTCTAAGAAAGGAAAGGTCTAAAAGCGCTGCTCACAACAAGTTTCATCGTCCAGTGCAGCACCGACGTTGGCATATCCCGGCGTCAGGGCGGCCCTGCTATTTGAACGGAGGGATGACGGGGCCTTTGGCGCTCCCCGGTCAAGCTCGCGTGTAGTTTATCGGAATGCAGCGCCGTCCCCCTCCTTCGTTACCATGCTAGTGTGGTTCACTGTGTCTGTGTGGCCGTCGGTATGTGTGTTGGCTTTACCCACGACCCAATTATTCCATGACAACCAACCAAGGCACGGTTGAACGTCCACTCGAATTCAATAGGTTGTACGAGGGCCACCGAGGAATGGATGGTCTCAACTCGACGCCATGGACTTCATTACGTCAGCGCACAGTACACTCGACCACTTCGGTCGTGCGGTGGATTTCGAGCACCCGGAGACACACACACGCGAACAAGGTGTCGATTTCAGACGCCGCGAGGAGGGAGCTCTCTCCGAGGCGAATGAGGACGCGCTGGACGACGTGGACGAGCTCGGGTTCTTTGATCTCCTCCAACACGACACACGGCTTCTCCGTGTGTGGCCCCAGGTGAACGACGCCGTTGCTGCCCATGGCAGACACGGGCATCTCAACAGCGTTACGGAGAAGATTCTCGACGGTGGCGGCCCGCTGCTTGCGCATCGTCGCCTTGGTAGGCGCCAAGTCGAACACGCGAGTTGCCACGTGAAGAGCCACTTGTGCTGCGACGTTGTGCGCGTCGAGTGTTGGTGGCGGCTTCCGCGTGGATCGCATCTTTGCTGTGAAGATTGCCGATAACGGGTCCCACAAGCAGCTCGCAGACAACGACTTCTGTTCATTGCGTCGGGTCAACATGTCGAACGCAGCTTGAGCTGTCGGGAGCGTGCGCGACGCGAGGAGGAGCTGCCCGAGACACGCGTCGGCAAACTCGTCGCTATGTCGATCCAAGGCCGAGAGCCATGTTGTCGATGGGGATTCGATGCCGTAGATAAGGCCAGCGATGTCGGCGTCGATGGCGTCGTCGAACAGCGTCTTCAAGTTCGACGTACGGAGGGCTGGGTCGGACGGCCACGTAGCCAACGTAGACACTGCGCCAGCGAGATGGGGCGTAAAGACCGTGACCGTTGATCGATACCATGTCAATGCTGTGATCGCTTTGAACCCGGACGTCTTGGGGTACCCATAGAACTGGAGCAAAGCGTCATGCAGCGGGAGGGATCGGGGCAGGGACAGCACGGAGTACGGGGGGATGGGGGCCTCGCCCTCGTTTGAGGGAAATCGAGGCAGCCCTGTTGGGATATGGAACTCTCGATGGATGGTCTCAATGCCCTGCATGACTCCGACGGTCACCGAGCTGTTGGTCGACGTCTGTTGTGCCTCGAGCACGGCGTTGACCGCAGTGATGGACGAGTTCCACGGCCACGGATACCCTACCGCCGGGATCAGCGGCACCGTCGTTGTCGAGCCAAAGTAATGCATGGTGTAGCCAGCATACGGCTGGTACAGTCGCGCCACGCTGCTGGTCGCGTACAGATACGGCGGTCCTTGAAACTGGTAGACCAGACGCGGCACGGGGCATGGTACGGCGGACGGAGCGGCGGTCGGGGCGTCGGTGATGTTGAAATAGTCGCGCACTTGGTCAAACGTCATCATGGACAGCTGCAACATTTCGGCATATCGGTCCTTGTTCAACGTGTATGTGGCGTTCACCCTGCCTTTGACCTTTTGCAACAAGGCGGACGCGTTCACGTTGTCCAGATTGAAGTTGCGCACCTTGTGTACGAGCTGTTGCAAGTACACCACCGCATGGTCGATGAGGCGGGCCCGGAGCATCCCGAACGCGTCGTTTTCAATGTACTTTGTCACGTCAAACATCGGGTTAAACTTCATCGCGGCTGCCTTGTCCAGGTCGTCCAAGGCTGGCCACCGCAGCACGACCACCTTCAAGTTGGAAACACCTTCCAACGGCGCCAACGTTTGTGCGTGCTCCGGAACATGCGGGTCCGTGTCGACTGCCGCGGCAGCCACGACTGCCCAAACACAAGACCGTAGGCGTAGCATGGAGAATTTGACAACTGCGGCTCATCCTTCCTCGGAGCTCAGACTACGTCTGGTTTCTGCATGTGCTGTTTTGAGACAACCTTTACAAGTTGAAGCAAACGAATGCCGCGTGCTCCTTCGTACCAAATGCGACTCTTTGCAAGATCACACGTGGATGTGGTCCATACGTCGGCGTGACAGGCTGCTGCTCGACACGACCTATTGCACTCGACGCCGTTCCCACTTGTGCCGCCATCGGGCCCGTGCCAACGAAATGGCCAACGACATCTGCCCCCGAACGCATGCGTCGGACATGAACAGCAACATCCCGCAGGTTTGCTGTGCGCTCGCGTTGCAGCTTTCCTTCCTAGTGACATCAGAGGCGAATACTTGGTCTAGATCACCTCCAACGTGTGCGTGCTTGCTGCAATGGGTCCGTGAACCTGACAAACGGACGCCTTCGGTTGTAAATGTCGACTGCTCCCATCCCTGTGCACCCCGTGTGATCGCTTGAACTTGTACTAGAGGCGCAATGTGCCGTCGACCAACCTACACCAAAACCTTGGCACGGACTCCACTTTAAACCTATGCGCGATAGTGGTGTGTGGAGGTCCGACTACGACGGATAGTCGGATCGCGCCGTGTGGTCGTGATGGTGTTAATTTAGAGCTGTGCAAGGAGCTCGTGCTCGTCAATTCCTCCTTGGGACGTCTCAAGCGTCACGTACTCTGGTCGAAGCGGACATGCCTGTACATGTTCGCGCAGAATGCATTCACGCGCAGAGCCGCGCCGTTTTGACTGTGGCGAATCCAGAGGGACGTTGGCGGTATCAACGTTCTCGCCGAATGTACTTGTTGTGTGCACAAGCGTATGATGTCGGGATTCGGTCTCTATGTGGTGGAAGAATGTCATGGGCTTGCCGCCAAGATGACCCCGTGGCGGAGGACGGCAATGTCTTTGAGGTATTGGGAGGGAGGTCCTTTCGCCAACACGAAATGGACGACGACAGCCAGGCGTTTGTGCCTTTCGCGGTAAGCGTGACGAAAGTATGGGATGCCCCCTACGTCGGGCAATGTCCTTGTTTCCGCGTATCCAAGGTGAACAGAATCGTCATATGTGTCGTGTGCCAAGATCGAAAGCAACAATTCCTGTGACCGGTCATCACGGCCTTGGTCAAGGAAAGCTACAGGCCCGCCTACACGCCTTCCGAGGTTTCGATTGGCGCCAACATGGTAGTTTTTCACAAAAGCAGCGTCCCGAAACTAGTCACGCAGCTGTGGCCACAGTGTATTTCCTTGCCCCTTCTTCCTTTTGATTGTCAAGTCCATGCGCCAGCGATCAGCATGCGTTTGCCTGGCGACCATCGAGACCCGCATTCACATGTTGTCTGGGTCTCTTTGAGCAGGCTCATCGTTGTGTCGAGCGCGGTGTTGCCATGATGAATTCGCTGAAGAAATTTTCAAAGTTGTCGCCGCTACTTCAAAATATCCGAGGTAGAACGGCTGCGATTGGTTAAAACAGAACCATCTTCTCTTCCGCGCGCCATATGACCAAAGTGCGCATGGCGATGGACGAGCGCGCGATGATCGACCAGCTCTCCGACATGGTGGCGTACTCCATCTCTGAAGACGACATTCAAATTGTGCTGGCTGAATGTGATGGTGATATCATGAAAGCTCTGGACGAGCTCCTCAACCTCAAGGCGATTCAAAAAATGGACGTTGCGGACGAGTCGCCTCGGCACAACACGGAACTGGACGGACAGCTTCAGTGGAATCTCTTCACGAAGGAACTCGAGTCATACGGTCTCGATGACCAGGCATGCAGGGAACTCATCCAAGTTCTCAAGGAAAGGCGCGGAGCAGGCAAATTGTTGTCCTTGGCGATTGTGCTGGAGTGCGACGCCTTTGTTGTCTCAAACGCTCACGACGGGTGACGTAGGCTGCTCGACTCCATGAACGTCGCGGACGAGCATCCACTAAAGGAATTACAGAATCGATACCCCATGATTCCTCTCTCCATCATCGAGGAATCGTTCGAGTGCAACAACTTCAACCTGCACGAGACGATGAAGGCGCTCGTCGAGACCAAGTCGCTTCTGAATGAATCTGGAACACTTGAAACTTTCAGCTACGCGGCCGTCGCTAAGCCGTCTGCTCAGCCTGTCGCACCGCCACCACCGGAAGTTAATTGCAAGTACGAGTTTCCCACGCTGACAAAGTTGCAACGTGGTACACTTTCCATCCCATTCCGTCCAATTCTTACGCACATTGTCACTTTTTCTCCAGGGAAATCGAAGGAAGCGTTGAGCGTGTGGCACAAATCTTTGCATGGGCTACCTACAGGTGGTCGGGGCACTCTCACGACTCGTATGAAGCTCGAGCTCCTCCAGTCGTCGTTCCCAACCATCGACACGGACATTGTTTGTACGGTAGTGCTCGTGCACTAGTTCACGGCGGTATACTCACTGAAAGCCGTCACAGGCGCTCCTTGTGAGCAACTCGTCTGTGGTAGCTGCTGAAGCCATGTTGGAATCGACCTTCCCGTCGGCGTGCAAGGCGGTTGATGAGGACGTCACGGTGAGTCGTTGCCAAAGTTTGCTTCAAATAAATCGTCAAGGAATGTGCAACAGGCCGCGGAACAGGAAGAGTCGCACTTGCTGGAGAATGTGGAGGGTGCGATGATCCATGCAACGTCGAGGTCGTCTCGCTTGGACCTGATGCTGTATGAGTAGCGTCATGGAAGTCGGAAACGCGCGGATTTGCGTACTATCAGCAAAAGACGATGGAATTGCAGGAAGAAATGCAAGTGCTGCACACAGAGGCCCTGCGAAAACTCGGTAGCAAGGGCCAGCACCATTTGGGCGTCGAACGCACGCGCAGGTACGTACGTATACCGTCCGTCGTCGCGATTCCATTCCGAGCCACTGTCGTGGATAGCCTTGCCACGTTGCGGGCGAAACTCCAAGTCACACGAGAACATGCCGCGTACGCGTTTTTCGTGGAAAACCAATACAACTTGGTCAACGGCAACGCTGTCGACTTGCACGGACTCTACGTGCAGGAGGCGTACCAAACGCTCGAGTATTGCGTATCGTTCTGCCGTGAAAACAAAATTCGCAAGTTCGTGCTCATCACGGGCGTCGGCAACCACTTGAACGGTCGAGGCGGCCGCATGTACACGACCTTCCCCGTCGCGCTGCGCCGACGAGGCGTTGCCTTTACCCAACACGGCGGGCAGCTCACCGTGTACCCGAGTCAAGTTGTCAAGTCGTAATTGTAACGTAGTTGTGCAGTGTTTGGGCGACTGACTTTCCTTCGTTCGCCACGCGAAACGTTCTCGACGATGTTGGTATTCTTGCCTAGAATAGCGCGGCTTGAGTTCACCGGTGAAACGGAAGTCTTGGAAGCGCCTTGCCGAGCTCGGGACGATGGAGCCTGCCGCCGACATGGGTGGTTCCAGCGACCACCGGAAAAAATTTAGCTTGAAGCGATGGGTCAAGAAGGCCTGGGCCAAACAACGACGTAACACGGAAGAGAGGCACCTGAAACGAAAGCAGCAGCACCGAGAGGTGAAGAAAGCCAAGCCCGAGGACAGTACTGCCGAGTCGGGTCTCGTCGAACGATTCAACCGGCTCCCCACGGTCCTGGACAACAACAATGTGCAACATGCCGCGGCCTCCACCGAGGCTGCGACATGGGATGTTGACGAACTACACGACAACCAAGAACAGGACGAAGCGCCATTGCGCAAAAAGTCGATCGCGCCACTCCGCATAGGCGTGCCATACACCGACGCCATCACGATTGAGAATCCTATTTTGAACAACCCTGACATGGGCGACCACCGCGGGGCCACCGTTGACCGACCGACCGCAGCCGACAACGCAGCCAGCGTCAAGGCAGTCGTACGTCGTTGCTATGACCATCGTGATGCCAACGCTGTTGTAGTGTGAACGCTTCCGCCGCAAGAACAGCAAGGCCGCTGTGCCATCTCGGCTAGACTTGTTCAACCAAATCAACAAGGTCTGGCTCGAGGCCATGACCAATTGACCGGATCTTGCATTTGTACATAGCTGCCCCATGACCCTCGCGAATTTCTACGGACCGTCGAACAGGTATCTCGACCGCGTCGTCCATGCAAGTGAGCTCACCGAGCGACGAAAACAGCGCAAGCCATACAGTTCGAACCATCCGTCGTCCATGCGGGCGCGTCATTTCGACCCACAGGTTCGACATGTGATCGACCAATTGGACGCACGTGCTAACGCTTGCGATGGCCTAGTTTACCGGGCCGATTGCAGCAGTTTTGGCTCGCTCGGCTGTGATGAATGTCGACGACAGCAGCAGCGACGAAGGCAGCAGCAACGATGAGTGGAAGTAGGAAACGAGGTCGGCCACTTGATAATTTACACATGAACAAGGCGCTGCCACTACTTGGTCACACTTCTTTTTAGACCTGCTGATGGAATCATACGATGATGGGGCTCCACTCGGACGAGGGTCGGTGCTTGAAGGACTTGGGTGCCTTTCGCTGGTGTTGACCTCCATGTTTGATGACTCGCATGACCATGTGGGGGTCCATGAGGGCTGGGTTGCGAAAGATGTCGTGGTCGTTCGCATACGATAACAACTCGTCGCGGGTGAACCGCACAGAGTCGTTCAATTTGTCGTGGGTGTACGTGTACGATCCTTTGTCCGACAGCTTGGGGGCCACGGACCGCCATCCGCCGTGACTGAACTGTTGAATCACTTTGGTTCGAAAGCTGACTTCTCGTCCAGCCTTGATGGGCGACTGCATGCGTGGCTGGGTCTTGTCGACGACGTGGGGTGTAACGTATGACGTAGAAAGCTCAGGGACGGGCTGTGTGCCCTTGCTGTCGAGTTGGCTCATGGCTTTGTTCAAAATGTCGTCAACCCCCACAGCTGTGTAAACGTTTTGCGACGATGGCATCGACTTCGAGCACGGCGCAGGTTGGACCGGCGACGGTTCATCACAAACCGTTTCTTCAAGGAACGACGCCATGGACTCGTCCGATTTGCCTGCGAGCGGAGACTGATCGCACGACAAAATGGTCGAAATTAGCGCGGCGTTGCGGCGTTTCTTCGGAGACGATGGATTCGTGCTGGTGCCCACGACGACATTCCACGGGCGTTTGCTTGCCTTGCCAGGGGATTCCAGGGCCCAGTTCGGCGTCGTAACGGTGACTTCTGCTGCTTTCTTTCGTTCACATGAGATGGCGGACGAGGCTGCAGGGCTTGGGATGGTGTGTGGTGGTGTTCCTAAGAGGTCCAGCACAGAGAAGAGCGACGATGTCGTCATAGGTGACGTGTTGACAAGCTTGTCGTTGATGGAGTCCAATTGCGTTTGATTCTTTGTCTTTGGGGTGGACGACAATGTCAAATTCGAGCACACCGTAGTCGCAACCACGGGTGGCGTTCTGCGTGGTTGAATCGCCACAGACGGAGATGACTGTAGTGCTGAGCCTGAAATAGTGGGGGATTTCGTAGGTTTTGAGCTTGAAGGGACCAGTGAGGATTTTGTGGTAGCGGCCTTGGACACTTGAACGGATCCCAGCGGTTCCGTGTCGCTTGAATTGGTGGCCACAGTGAACGAAGAAGTCGGTTGCGTTGGCGATGGCGTAGTCACATCCACAACGTGGACAGGTGGCGGGGTAGTTGACACAACTGGGGAGCTCTCAACGAGCGCGTTATCTTGGAAGAGAGATAGTTTGGAATTCCTCTTTCTTGGCGTGTGTGGGGTCTTTTGTGATGAATCAATGATCGCACGCGAAGAAGGCGTCGAGACAGAGACATTCTTCAATCCCCGTCTTGATGGGGTCGCCTCAGCACCTTCAGTTTTTTTGGGTGTTGCGGTACCATTCACGGTCTTGGTTGATACAGCAGCGGCTGAATCAGGTCCTGCGTATTTTCGAGATACCACTGACCCCAACTTGGTCGACAAATTCTTTAAGTAGAGTGCACTTGTGGAAGTGATGACGCTGTCGACTGGGGAATCTTCCTTGAATTCGGAAGGCTTCGATGCAGATTTAGCTTTGATGGGGGTCTTGGGCCTCGTCGACTTCGGCACCTTCAAAGATTGTGGAGACTTCTCCATCAGGGTACTCTTTGTGGACGCCATCGACGATCTGGAAGTGGTGGCACCAGGGGGCGTGGACCCAGTTGAAGATTTGGGCGTTCTCGGAGTAGCCTTGGTAGTCGGGGACTTTTTGACATCAGCAGCGGAGGGCGATGGTTCTTTTGCAGTCTTAGCTCGGGGAGACAAGCGCTTGGTAGGGGTGGAAGCAGGTGTTTCCGATCGCGAAGTCCGAGAGGATGTGCATGTGGGAGTTGCGACGTCTTCTGTCACAAGCTTAGTCTTCGCCTCCAAGGAACTAGCTTCACGACTTGGAGACGACGGAGCCTGGCCGTATACTGGCAATATGCCAGAAGCTGCACTTGGAGAGGAGACTACAGTTGCGTCGCTTGGGCTAGTTTTATGACGCTTGGATGAATTCTCAAGGGGAGGCGACATAGCCTGCTTTCGCTTGATGTTTGTGGTGACGGGAGCCAAGTACGCTTCAACAGCGTCGATCATGGACTCAAAGAGGTTGACCTTGGGGCAGAGTTCGAATGTGTCGATGTTCGGCATGACGTACCATGGTACTTGTCCTCGACGAACGAAGAGTTGCCATCCCAACGTGCATCGCATGTGCTCCCACAGATGTGGCAAAATGTGTTCAAAGGCTGTCGTGTTTTGCAGCGCGAAGATGACAGCTTCACCTTTCGAGCCAAACGCCGTCGCGTTCTTCTGGAACGCATCAACCGAGTCGATTGCTGGGCTAATGTAGAAGAAGTTGGTCGCACTCAGCTTCATTTCTTCCCATCCTTGACTCTCGAGGCCTTTCCATGCAGCGTCGGCCCACGTTTCGTCCATCGTGGCGATGGTGTGAGATTGGGAATGATGTGACTTGACAAGCGCCAGAAATTTGGCGCTCAATTCCACATGTACTGTACGATCACAAATGTCGTACATTACGACATCTTATTGAGATTAATTCTGGTATGCCATTGTTTATGTACTGAAGTACTTTGTACATCGAATGGACGGAATGTACGGGTTTTGGCGGGTTGCCTTGGTCAATCAAACGATAGCAATACCAGCATGGGCGGAATCAAGCGGCAGCACCTCGTATTACCTCCAAAGACCTGGCGAATGAGCTCCACGTGCTGCGTGAATGCTATAGAGTGAGGGAGTGTGTCGCTTTGACCCTTCTGCTGCTCCCATCGCCCTTTGGCCAGTGTGACTGCGTGGCACACCAAGTTGCATGATGAAATGCAATACCATGTATTACCAGTATTTACATCGTTGGCCAGAAAGCAATGTTTGCCGCTTACAACAGACTCGTGCGCACAGTCACCGCCGCGTCGCGGACCAAATCGACGTGCATAATGGCCTTGAACGCGACAAAGAGGCACAGGATGGGCGTGAGAATGAGGAACGATACTTCGCTCGCATGGTTCAACGATTGCCCAGACACATTCGGCGTGTAGTTCACGGCCGCAGCGTTCACTCGAGCATCCGCTGCGACTTGGCTAGTCCAAGGGGCAAGCCACTTCGCAATGTACTCGCGAATGAGTTCTTTTTGGTACTTGCGCGGGGCAGGGTCCGCCGTGCCATTGTGGAGGTCGCCACAGTGGCCGCACAAGTCACATTTCGCCAAGTAAAACGGTTGATCCTCCGACAACGAAGTCGTGACGGAAGCACGCTGCCACGGATCGTCACCCGCGTTCGCATAGAAAATGTTGTGTCCTTGGGGGTTGTCGCCGCCATAGCGTTGGATGTTTTCGGCCACGCCCGCAGAAGGGTCGACCGCATCACCAAAGATTTCGAAGCATTGGTTTTCGTGGTATTCCAAGTCGACAATCGACGACCGGAGGCTTCCCACGTGGGGGGCAACCTATTCGCGAGGTTCATGAATCATTCATGCATGTCACCAGGGATCGTTCGTACTTGGAAGAAAGCCACCTGGGAGCACTTTTGCCAGCGCCACGACCGGCCTTCCGGCCAACGCTCGACGTTCGACTTGAGGCACCCCGTATCGTAAAAGCAACCGTACCCGAACTCTTTGCCGTACTTGGCCAGCGTGAAGTTGGCAAACGCCTACAAGACACACATGCTTGAGCAAATGCTCTCGACATCAAGAACACAGCATCAAAAGGTCCCTACTTGAGCTTCCTACCTCGGTCAAAGAGACGTTCGCCTTCACGGCGGCCACCATGGGTCCACACAGCTTGTCCTTGGTGCCGTACTGCACCGCCATGGCCGCCGAGTCGGCCAACATGTAGAAGAAGTCGGGGTCGTTCAACGCTTCCGCACCAAACAACGCTTTAACTTGTTTGCCGCGCCCGGCAGCAATTTCTGCCTCGTATGCGGCGGTGATGCGTCGCAATGAATCAGCGCATTCGGGGCCCACGGACTCTGCCACCTGAACACATCGTATGTGAGTGAGCGTGCATCAACTCGAGAAAAGATGAGTCACCCACTTGTTCGTCGAATCCATGGAAGTTGTAGATCGGTTTCACGACTCCCGACGACGAAATGGACGCGACGGTAGCGTTGGGGTATGCGATGCGGAACCATGCGGAAAGAGCGCCAGGATACGAGCCGCCGACAGCGATCCACGGGTTGTTCTTCGTGTCGAGTTGCTTGGTGTACTCTTGGATGAAGTGGTTCAGATCCGCCAACGCTTGTTCAATCGACAAGAAACGCAAGTTTTCCGTCGACAGGTCGTTCTTAGGTGTGCTTTTGCCGTAGAATCGATGTTCCAACGCGACAACTTTGGCATTGTGCTCCTTGGCGAGGACATCAATGAATCCTTTGGGCATTGTGTCCATAGGAGCTTCGCCACCAATGTACAAGATAATGGGGTTGTTGTCATGATTGCCCCAATAGGTATCATCGACGTAGTATCGCTGCAAGAAGTGCAACGGTTCCTTTGTCGTGAAGTGGTCGAGTTGTTGTTGGAACCATTGTTCCTGGTGGGATTCCGATCCGAGCGAGATCGAATTCTTCACAAGGTCTGCAAAAAGCTCACCCCCACGCGCGTGTTGAGGGGGAAGTTGCATGCCGAGAGCGCCGCAAGCAACGATGGCAGCCACCGCCGCAATCTTCACCGCCGCGAACACCATGATCGTCCTTCACGCCAGCGATCAAATGTTCAAGTGGCACCTTCGTTGGGCGTCAGTCAGTATCTCCCTTCTCATTGGCTCGCGGAAAATCCTGCGAGCAGCTTCAACTGGGAAATCTCCATATTTTTCCTCGAATTGAAAAAAATTGACGATTTTATTACAAAATATCCAATTTGTTAATCAACACGGAAACAACGAATCGATTGATTCGCTATAAATACTCAAAGCACAAAATCAGACCAGTCGTTGGGGACGTTGCCCTTCGTTTTCTCCCATCACCATCTTGGCGATTCAACAGCCCACAAACGCTAAGACCATTCATTCACATCGCCGCATGTGCTACAGCCCGAGAGCCTCACGCCAGCATCTTGCACTCGTCTGCAATATGGATGTGCGAGTAGAGCCTTACAATAAGAAAGAGGGAGGCCTCACCGGTTTCCAGCTGCTGCAGAAAACAGTTCACAGCGAGCGGCACAGCGTCAATGGCCACTTGGGTACCTCGATCAAGGATATCGGTTGCGCTTGTGAGTAGAGTCTACGATTGAACTCGTCGGGTGATTGTGCAGTGCTGGGGCATTTGCGCGATGTCACCAGCAATTACCTATATATATTTATATTTCATCCATTTCTAGAGAACCAATTTCACCGAATTTTCGAGGAGAACTCACAACACGCACTCTGTACGTGTTTTGAATTCGTCGACCATGTTGCGTATGGTTCCTGGGCCGACGTCCATGACGGCAACGGTGCGTCAAGCATACGCCGAGGACGTAGGGTCACCAGACGTCGAGCTGGACGAGTTTGCCGCAGATTACTTTGACCTGGAAGACTCGCTCAAGCGCTTGCTGTCGTTTGATGGATCGATTGCAATTGGTTCGGGCGAAGGCATGGCGTGCTTGTGGGGTGCAATGAAGAGCGTACTTTGCCCTGGCGACGTTGTCGTCAGTGGTGCAAACGGTATTTACGGACAGGTTTTCAATCAGTTATTGCAATCGCGGCGAGTCACAATGATGGATATCAGGGATTTGCAGACATGGCGAAAGGACTTGGCGCGACCGTCATTACGATCGAATCCTCTTGGACGACAGGCATCGACCCCAACACGATCATTGCTGCTATCCATGAACACAAACCGCGCCTTGTTACGATGGTTCACTGCGAAACGCCAACTGGTACTATCAGCCCATCGCATGCCTGTCCCGTTGACTGCGATTCTAGGAATTTTGAATCCTTTGACCGGCATCGGTGCAGCATTACGCGAATCAACCTCGGATGGTCTCCTTCTCGTCGACTTTGTGTCGAGTTCATTCGCAGTGTCATTGAATGTGTCTGCCGAACTCATCGACCTTGGCCTGCTGGCGCCACAAAAAGCACTCTCCGGTCCTGCTGCTTTGGCTGGAACCACCGTGTCGGACCGTGCGTGGAAGCGAGTATGTACTGCATTGGCAACTGCACCGGTAATGCTGTGCTTAACCTCCATCAGATCTTCGAAGTCAAGTACGAAGGATACGACGCATTGGTGCCTTTCTACGGACTATCCCGTGCTGTGCCTTTGTACACGCCGTACACAAAGGATTGGCCTGCTGTACGAGCGACGTTGCAAGCATGTCGTGAATTGGAGGCGGAAGGATTGAGTTCTGTGATCCAGCGCCACGCGCTTGCGGCCGCCGAATGCCACAAGTTGGCTGCGGACCTTAGTCTGTCGTTATACTGCGAAACCCTCGAGGTAACGGGATCTGCATGTTGGACGTTGGGCTTTGTGAGCGCTGATATTACGTCTAGTTTGCTGCCCCAACCGTAACGGCACTGCATGTACCCCCCCACATTGCATGGGACAGCTTTGCGCAAGCTCTGAAGCGTGAACACCTCATTTGCGGTGGCAATTACGGTCACTTGGCAGGAAAAGTGTTTCGCATTGGGCACATGGGATCGCAGGGCAAACCCGAGCTCGTTCGAGCTGCCATGCAATCGGTGGCGAGAGCGTTGACATCTCTCAACTAATTGAAACATGGCCAGTACGATGCACTGCCGCAGATGTCAAGGTTGAAAGCCAAACAACTGGCGAATTTTGCCCACCGTAGATACAGCGCCACCGTGAATATCGTCTTATGGTGATCATGTTAGATGCAGTACTGCGTAGAATACCTGCGCAGCTATATAGACTTCGAGAATCGACATTTTATCAGTCTCCGACACAGTCCCACCGTGAATATATTAAATGTACATGCATTCCCAAACAATTTTTGATACAGTACCATCGTGAATATCTGTCCTACCCGATTTCTATCGAATCGCCATGTTGCCAGTCTTAGATACAATACTATCTGGAATACCTGCCCAATTGGATTTATTTGTATTTTGTGTGTCTCGACTTTACAAGAGATCACTTATGAATGACTATTTTCTCCAAAATGGACAGTGTCCAAGGATCGTCCAGCCGACCAAGCGATGGGGCGGCCGGCCATGTTCCTGTCACCAGTGGCGCTAAACGAGTGAAGTTGACTATGGTACGATTGGATGACCCTGTCGCATTTACAAACGCGGCTTTGTGCATGCTAGGAACCGTGCGAGAACACGTTGGTAGCCTATTATCGTGAAGAGGAAGACTGGCTGCGTGGAAAGGAATACGACGGCGCGACAGTTCTTGTTGGGCTAGTGCAACGCAAGTTGATCTCAAGCCGATTTACGTATCTCCTTCAATGGGTGCCGCTGCCAAACGACTGCCTGCTCGCGTTTGACCCGTCCAACTCGCTCCATGTCAACACAAACTTGACGAAATACTTCGACCTGAATCCAAAAGTCGACTTGCTGACACTAGTGCAGGGCCGAGAATTGTTCTGCAGCTTGGGCATCAAGAACGTTGACCCAGTCATGGTTGCTCGCTGCGTCGTATCCCCCGAATCCCAAGATTGGTTCGTTGACATTCCATGGCACGCCACGACAGATCCGAAACACTGGGACCACGACGGGGTGCAATTGCATGTGCAGTTGGCAACCGCCCATGTCAAACCTGCCATTACGTTGGAACCAATGGCTCCGATCGATCAGCACAACCGGCGTGCACTGCCCTTCCCTCCATCCCTTCAACATGTACCGACATCACTGAAGGTGGCGTCCCACGACTACACCACTTTGTTTCATCATTCCGCAGTGGCCAGCTTTTTTGCGTACTTACCCATTACGTTTTGGGAAGACGTGGTGTCTGCAACGAACATCCATGGCCTTTCCACAGGTGCGTGTGCCGCCGTTTCATGCAGCGGTTCCCTTACTGAACAAGTCACAGGCTCCATCACGCCTGCTACTGCGTTTAAACTGTCGGAAGTGATGGCATATCTTGGAATCCTCTTGCACGTCAATCTATACAACAGGTTCGAGAACGTTGACGAGTATTGGCGAGCACGATCTTGCAAGGTCTTCGGAGGTGCCACAGATCTTCGCGAAGCCACGTTGGTCGAGCCGGGGCTGTCGTGTCCGCGCTTTGAACTCCTGCACCAAGTGATTCGCTGCACAAAGTTTCGAGAGGTTACGGATCCGCTCTCAGCTTTGCGTCCGATCGTGCGCGCGTTGCAACGCCAATGCGCCAAGACGATCGACCCTGGCGAAGATATCTTTGTGACGATCGATACACACGTTGTCGTGGATGGCAAACACGTGCAACTGTATGTCGTGACGTGCGCCACGTCTGGCGTTGTCGTCCATTTCAAGCTGCACGTGGCCAACGAAGTGCATCCGTCAGCACTTGTTCGCAATGTCGTCGAGGCGGTGCACCCGTTTCATCATTCACATCGGGTCGTTCACGTTCACTCGCCGTTCGTCAGTGTGGATCTGGTCGAATCCCTTTGCACGTGTGGACTTTATTGTCGAGGTAACGACGCCAACGAACGCTCCAGGAGAACTCACCAACTAGATAGCGTCGACGAAGGTGCCGGAGTCCCTCGTGGACATCGCTGCGACACCCAACCTCGTGGCGACTTCCGCCCAACGGCCAACAGTGTGGGCCAAACCGATCATGCCAACGACGCCACTGAATATCTTTGCTGTGACAGAGTGGACGTCCCCTCGATTGAGCTTGGGCGTGCTGACAAATAGAGACCTTCCACCCGCCCAGCACGGCCATTCCGGTCCCATGCCTTCCATGGTGAAGATGCATCTACTTATAGATGGACGCCGACGCAAGCTGCATCGGTGGGCTGCGTTCGATCCATCGCATGCGTCCGCTGTTGGGAGCTCTCTTGCACCCACATCTTGGGCGCACACCCTGATGCTGCACTTGATGGACATTGCGCGAGTGAATGCATTTCTCACCAGAAAGATCGCCCTTCCCGACAGCGACGCGTCCATGTGGGCCTTCACAAAATCTCTGTCCACGGAGCTCATGCATGGCGAATGGGAGTATGCTCCGCCTCATGGCTGTGCAAAACCCCCAGCTGCAGTCCCTGTGGACGAGGAGGTGCCGCCACCGTCCGAGACTCTTGATCGGCCCTGCGTGCCCCGACGCTCCAAGGCCGTTTTTGCGCTCAAGCGGCCTGGCAAAGACTCGCGATGTAAGACGCGGCAATGCGTCGTATGCCGATGGGAATCCACGTCGAAGTCCAAGACTGTGACCGAAGTGACAGACTATTGCGACGTCCACGACGTATGTCTGTGCAGCTGCGTGCGACAAAACTACACCCCGGCGCCGTATATGTGCCCAAACACAGAGTGGACTTGCTGGGAAAAGTTCCATCGGTTTTACATGCCGGAAAAGTTGTTTGTCAAGGAAAAAGGCGCGCGAGTCCAGCGACGGAATTGGATGTACAAACTCCGCCATGGAAAGAGCAACGGCGCGAACGATGATCAAGGGTCGGACGACAACGCGGCCGACGAACCTTCGTGCCACAACCAACCGTACACGACCGTGCCTCGGCCGTCGCATGATGCAAGACCGATTATGACTTCCACATCTGCACGTATGGCAGTCACAGTGCTCACACGCCCACCAACTAACAACACCTCATGGCAACCAGATATCCCTGCAGCACCGAAGAGAGGCATTCAGTACCTGTAATATACAAGAGCACACAACGCTCCCAAGTTGGCCCACCAATCTATATTGAATCAGGAAGCGCATTCCGTTGTCGGCAAAGCTAGGGTTAAACACGGCTAACACGCAACATGGAGACATGCCATTCGTGAAAGCCATGATGCAGCTGTATAGCTCAGGATGTAGAGGTCACTGCTACACCTTTATGAAGAGAATAAGGGAGCAGAGCGAGAGTATTCGAGTCTGGTAGGACAACATGCCAACAACTAGAAGGTCCTTTCACGCCCTTCCACGATGCATCTTCCACTTCCATTATCCAGCAGATGACCCATTCCGGATAAAAGTTGCGTTTTGGCCGTGATTGGTGGAGACTTTGTGGTGCAAAAAGTGAGGGCACGAAGGTATCCGGATACTTTAGTCACAACGCCGAACCGAGGAAGAGCGACCGAAGATGAGCTGGCGCGCACAGATCTCCCGCAACATCCAAGAGCTCCGTTTCGTAGCATGCAGTACGTCGGACAGTAGCAAGGGTCTGCGGTACGTACACAACGACGCGACGACAAAGTCCACTGAGACCTTGAAAATCGTGAGATTTGCTGATCGTGCATTCCATGTTGTAGCAAGTTTTTCCGTCGCAACTACGAAGAACTGAAAATGCTCAATCCTTGCACCCCGTTCATCTACCGTGAAGCCGAAGACGTAGAACCGTTCGTCTATGCCCGATTCGGTACGGCGAACTCTTTCATGACACGGTATTGACGGCGGTGCAGATTGGGGTGTCGACAAGCAAGTGTACGTCAAGCACAAGAGCGACGACGACATTTTGCGTGTACTGAAGGAGATGAACCAATTTGGTGAAACCGCTGCGCGGTCCCCCGAAAGCGATATCTTATTGGCTCAACCCATCATTGACGGCCGCATCGGCGAAGACGAGTATGAGCCCATTAACATCACGTGGGACGGCGTGACCATCCGTCGCAACCCCGACTTCACTGCCCCGTTGAATGTGGATGAAGAGGACATTTAAGCCGTCGTCGAGTGATGAGTCGTCCATGGACCCCTCAACCTCTCCCACACACTAACAATACCAACTTGGCCATCACATGAAACAAAACGTTGCTGAGTTCTATTTGCGAGTTGCTCGCACACGCTTAGGCTTGTCTCGGATCTGGCTCGTCTTGCTGCAAATTGTACGTTTGGATCAAGCCTTGCGCGATGCGACTTGGTAAGAATTGGATGAAGGGCTCCTCGAGCAGCAGTACGTCCATCTCTAGGGGAATGCTTTCCTACGATCAACCGTTTATGAGCAAGTGCTGCCTCATCTGCTGTGACCATTGCACGAACTTGCTTACCAAGAACGAGGCTGTGGCGGTTAACCAAATGCCCAACGCCACGGCTGCATGAGAACAGGACGCCACAACACTGGGCCATGAAGTGCCCATGACTTGACGAAAGCGCAAAATGTAAAACATGTACTTGAAGCTCCCCACGCCGATGTAGCCAAACCCGAGCAACAGCAAACCTACAATATCGGGAGACGTTTGGATGGACTGGGACACAAGATGATCGAGGCGGGGAGTGGCAGATCTCGGACATACCGGCGCCGCTGAGTTGCGCGCCACGATGGTGTTCTTGGGCATACATCGCAACGCCAACACCCGATGACATGACACCGTTACGAGCCCAATTCAAGTACGAGTTTTCGTTGCTGAAACGGAGCATCTACTTGTGTGGTGGGTAAGTCCATTTGGCGACAAGCGTTGGTATGCCCACCAAGGCATTTTTGGACGCCTCGTCGGCCGAGAGTTTCTTCGCCTCCTTGGACACGACGTGAGCCTTGGGTCCATCTGCTCTCGCTGCTTTGGCCGGACGCACGGCAGCCTTCAGGCATCGACGAGTCTGTACGAGGCGATTGCGCATGGCACCCTTCACGTGTCCCGTGCCTGGTAATCAATCGGAAAATCCCCGAAAGTACGGTTTGGGGCTTGTAAGTACGAACACCTCAGCAACCATGCTGGCAGATGATGACCAGGACGTCTACAGCACAAGCAGCTTCTATGGAGTGTCTTGCAAAGATGAAGGGAAGTATGACAGGGGCTGGTGTCTGTGGACGCATTAATCACCGCAAACGAGGCAGGGGTGCCTCGCCTTAGTCTTTCCAAAGTGTTCGAAACGATTCTTATGACAGAACAAGTGCCGTCGGCGCGCATCAGCGACAAAAAACAACGTTGGAATGTTGGAACGACTCTGGCACGCGTGGTGATATTACCGCCGCGACGAGTGCCGAAGGATTTTGCCAACAGATCATTTGGTGCAGATTTTCATGTAGCGAGAGATTCATCTTCCGAGTAATGAACAGGGGCGATGGATAGATGTCTTTCGATATGTTCTTCAACTTAATTCTACTGCCTTGAGAGGTCGTCTGTCCGACGAGGTCGCTGTGCGCTTAGCCCTTCTTGATCTTGGCTTCGTTAAACAAGACGTGCTCTCGGACAATGGGGTCATACTACACAGGAGCCACGTCATTTTGCATTGTTCGAGAGATAATTCGGGCGAAGGGCACTTACCTTACGAAGAGCGAGCTTCTTTTGCACGTTGCGGGGGTTCTTGCGTGTAGTGTAGAAGAACCTGTGTTGAAAATCGTGAGCACCCATGGCAGTCTAACTGACGCCGTACCCAGTATTAGCGGCGCTGAGAAGCTTGACAATGACGGATTTGGCCTTTCCCTATACATACGACGTGAGCGCATGCGACGGGCTTCGGGCATCAACGATGGAAGGCGCCACGGACCTTCGCCATGGTGTTGTTGGTGATCAAAATGAGCCAACGGTTCCTCCGTGAAATGCAACCATCTCATTGGTTGAAAAAAATTCCATTCTAATTGAACATAAATTCCAATTTCTACATCGCTGATTAGTGGAATCATAGTAAATTGTCATTGGTGGACTCCACTCGTCCGTAGTAGCTACTAGCCAACTACTATTCCGTACAACTTGAGGAATGCAATTCCAACAAAGGCTTCGGTTTCTACTAACAGCACGCGCGTACGAATGAAACCGACTTTGTCATGGACGCAAATCCGCAATAAAATGAACCCGATGACTCCGAACGAGAGGGCTCCACGCACGGGAGAATTGGGAATGCTGTCGGGGATATCGTGGCCTAAGTTACACAGGAAGCTAGTGGGCGACTCTGCCTTCCCACAACTCGATCGTACCAGTTACGACGAGTACGGTACCGTACAGTGTACTGACCTGTTGAAATTTCAGATTTTGAGAAAATCGTGCGGGCAAGACGGCGACCGATATAGATGAAAACCCGTCGGGTGGTTTCAAGCGTGATGGAGCCGCCAACGCACCAAGCTACGTGAGATATCTTCTCCCGTTGCGCGAGATCGCCTCCATGGAGTCGGCGGGGTGTGTGCGGATCGTAATCTCGCCCTGGCGTGGGAGGGCCGTCGAATGTGTTTTGGGTACATGGCTGGCCGCGGGCGACATGACTGCTCCATTTAATCAGGTGGGACGGCCAATGGTTGATCAGCCGTGTGGAACGCATTCCGAGTTACGCCCATGCTGTGGACGAAGATGGATTGAAAAAAGTATAAACCCCGCGCAGTTGGAGCCGACAAACACTTGAGGATCACCAAACCTTCCCTTCGAATAACTTCAGGAGAGAGGAAATGAGACGCCACTGGCGCGTGGCTGGCGCTGGACGGTCAGAGGCTCCTTAACTGGTTCTCGTGCTCGGCAGACTCATATCACAGTAACTTTTACGTGACGCAATTCCCGGTTGGTGGGGCAAGCGATTGGTGGAGGCTTGCAACGACAGGGCGACAGTCTTGATCGTAGTTCACGTTACGAAAGCAGTGTAGCTCCCCGTGCGCCTTGCCTCGGTGCCGTGGCGCCTCTCCTTTGTTTCACACGTTCAATGTGAGCGACATGAACGCATATGCGACCGGGGCGTCGAGGGAATCTCCTCCCCCGCCATGCGTACGTTTCCAAGCGCTCTGGTGACTTTGTACGTATCTCTTTCCTGTTCACGGTGCCTCGAGGGCGAGAGCGGGGACGCCCGCTCGCTCGAAACCAACTTCCTCCAACCGCAGCGCATGTCCGCTCGCGGCGGCCCCATCTCAACCGCGGGTTCGCCCCATTCTGCTGTACAGTAGTAGCCAGCGAAACGGCACGGTAGAAATACGGTTTTGCGTTAAGAGTTATAACAATTCGTCTCCGTGCGTTCACAATACAATTCGGCTGTTCGAAGGTATGAACATTTGTTATAACTAGTTATAACAACCTCAACAATCGGTTTCAAGCGCGCGGCGCGGTGGGTTCAGTCATCGTAAAATCCTGGTCGCGTGGGATGCGGTTAGCCTGGGGAATGTTTGGTTTTCAGCCAATCATGTAGAAGAAATGAAGCATCTAGCCAATCATAAGGCATAAAATGATATCTATTTTCTCCAATGGAATCGATGGTGTGAGTGGTCAGCATCCCCACCTGAACCGTAACTGGCCCCTCGGCATTGCTCAATTGGGACGGCGTGCGGGGCGGCGAGCACGGCAACCCACTTCGATTCTGTTCTTGCAGAATGCTCATGATGCCGCCGTGGCCCATCTTTCGCACTTGCACCTCCCGTGTCTCCAACGTCCGCGACACTTCACACTGCACCAAGGATAAACTCGACGCGACCGTCATCTTGTGCCACACCAACGACGGTTTGTGCTGCGACGACCTCGTCGCGGCCGTCCTCGCAGGAAATGCAGATGAGATCGCAAGGATCCTCGACCATCACGGGTGCGAAGTGAACCGCGCGTTCACGTGCCGTCCGGGCGACGTTTGTGTCTCCCCCCACTGCATCCGACGGTCCAAGATGCCTTCTACAATTCATGCACAACACTCGTACCGATCTGTATCGACCGACTTTCAGCCCACTTGTGGATATTCACTTCTTCAGCTCGCAATCCAAGCAGGCCAAGTCGAGTCCGTCGATGCACTGCTCAACGCCGGCGCCAACCCGGCCATGCACCCTGAAACTACTCCCAGTGCTCTCGTCATGGCACTTGCTCAATCCGACGACATGTTTCTTTCCGTGCTAAGGCACGTCAAGATTGTCCACAACGACGCTGTCGAAGCTGTCAGTACAAAGGGATCGCTTCCGCTCCTCTCAGCGATGTCCAGCCGCATGTCCTGCGCGCAGCGCGTCAAGGCCCTCTCAGTCGCCGCCGCCAACCAGCATCTGCACCTAGTCCAGCACCTGATGGACTCTGGGGACGATATCGTCATCCAGCGCGGTCTGCATGCCATGGTTCAGCAAGGGTGCCTCGCCCTTGTGCGACACGTCGTCAAGTGCTACGGCCCGTCCGTGTTGTTGTATTGCGAACCGAATAAGATGGGCGACAGCCTCCTGCACACCGCTTGCCGCGCCAACCAGCCAGACATCATCAAGTATCTCATCCGGTGCGGGGTCGACGTGAATGCCCCCAATGCGATCGGGGTCTCGGCGCTGTACATGTGCAGCGCATTGGGATCCGACATTGCCGTCCACATGCTCATGAAGGCTGGGGCTCAGCCCCAAGGCGCATTGGGTCCCCAGGGCGACACGGCCCTGCACGTCGCTGTCCAGGAGAACCATCTCCAAACGGCCCGCCTCTTGATCCACGGCGGGGCCCCACTCGACGCTCCCAACCACCAAGGCAACACCCCCCTCCACGTTGCCTGCATGCAAGGACATGCCAAGGTGGCCGCATACCTTGTCCGCAAAGGAGCGAGTCTCCAAGCGTCCAACACGAATGGAGAAACTCCACTGGTGAAGGCGTGCCAGATGAACCATCGGCGTGTAGTGGACCTCCTCGTCAGCCACGGCGACAAGACCAAAGGCCTTGCCTACTACGACGTCATGCGTGGCGGGCGCCACAAGATTTCCCACAAGGCAACCGGCTGCGAATGGTGCTAGTTTTGCTTAACTTATTCCTATTTATTGGTTTCGACTTCCGGTGGAAGAGTCGACATCTCGAATTCGTGTTGGCCGCTTCCATATCGCCTCGGCGCATGCACAGCTCCACCCATTTTGGCGCGGAGCATCCCAGCCGCCTACGGTAGCTCGGCACGCGCTTTGGCGCTGTCGACTTGCCCCATTCTCTGCAGATCGCTTGCTCCATGCGCATATTTTTACGTCCCCCACGTCGCCACTGCATCAAGGGCGGTGGATTTTTGGCAAGTCGAGTTCTCGCCCGCTCCACAAACAGATCCACCACGACAGGTCGATGAAGGTCCTTCTTTGAAACCCCAAATTCCAACAATGTGTTGGTGCACCCACCGTCCGCACTGCACCAGTCTCCGCCCCCGCGCGAGCACGGAATCCTTTGGGTTCAGCATCGCGACGGCGGTGTTGCTCTGGCGATATATCGCACCTCCTCTGTCCCGGCGCTGAAGTGGGCAATAGCGTCGAAGCGTACGGTATCCATGCGGGAAGCCAAGTTGGCGGCAAGTGGGTCGCCTTTGTCGAGCATGCTGCGTGCAACTTGGTCGGGCGGGCGCGACATGTCGTGAGCAAAGTGCGCCAACAAATTGTCTGACTTGGCCAGCACAACAACGCCTCTGTCGCCATCGATCGAGGGCGCCATGGGGACGATGGGGCCACGAGGCCATTCGATTCCAGAACTCGAACGACGTCATCACACAGCCGTCGAGAGCCCTTTGGACGTGTTCGCGCCGGCGCGATGGGGCAACGATACGTCGATTTCCCTCCACGACGGCTCCACATTCTCGTCGTTGTCAGGCTAGTGGGTGCTTTGTGCAAAAAGAATCTTCTACAGTCACATGGGGCATCATCATCGAAATCTGGGTGGCACGACGGTACCTGGGCGTCGCGACGCAGTTGCATCCACGTGATCTTGGCTTTCACGACGCCGCTTGCTCCCTTGAACACAGCCACAACGTCCGAGGGCGGGCGGTGGGCTGCCCGACTCCTTTTTTTACGAGGACGACGAAGCGATACAAGTCGAGGGCCGTTCCGACATTCCACAGCATCACCGACACCTTGGCAGGATACCGCAGCGCCAAGATGTCGACCATCGGCGTGTCCGTCAACATCAACGGGGGTGACTCGATCACGCAGGATGCACAGAGTGTGTTGTGCGATCATTCAGCGGGACGTTCTCGTCGTGTCGCGAGTCGACCATGGCAACGTCGAACGCCAGCGCACAGAAAAACTGCCCCCGCATCGCTCGTATACGACAAGGCGCGACGCGCTGGTCGCCGTGACAGTTTTTGTCCTCGACTTGCAACGCGTACGTCGCCTCACAATCGACTTGTCGTTGCAAGAAACATGGACAGCATGCTTGCACAGGAACGGGTGAAACGACCTGAAAGCAGCTCGGAGTTGAGATGCAGGTTGCCGAGAACCGTTCGCGGCGACGGCGGCGTTGCTCGCGTCAACGCCATCTACGCCCCACGGTCAACATGGATGAAGTCGCAGAGGACAGAAGAACCTTACCACAACTCGGACCGACGTCGAAGCGTGCGAAGCTTGAGGTACCCTGCAAAGGTGCACTCTTCTTGATACAAGATCGAGCCATCGTACAAATTTTCGTGCCTATCGTGTTTTCGTGGGTGGTGGTGCCGCTTAGTCGACTGTTCGGATACGAGTGTTCCTCCATCGACCTCTCCAACATGACGGCCAAAAAAATGCGGCAGCGACGACTTAGTAGACTCGACTGCACCACGGCCCGTCGCACGGCCCCCATGAATGCTGCCTCCGAATCGCAACAGTTTTGCTTTGCCCAAAGACAGCCCAACCACCACCAACTTCTTGCCTCGATCTCCACTGTCGGGCGTTTGATTGATGCGACGCCGTGATCTTGGCTGCAACATGCTCCCATGTCCCTTTCTGCCGAAGAATCGCCTCGGCGTCGCTGTGGAGCTCCGTTTGATATTCGGGACGGCGGCCACTGGGAGGCCTTTGGTCTTGACATCGTCATGCCCAATATTGCCGACGAGATGGAACCTTCCGAGCAAGTTGGGCGCTCTGTCTTCGTGACTAAACACAACATGGGTGCACGATGTACGCACTGTCGTCAAGTTTGTGGGGCGCGATGGCCTTGGACACCTGTCTCATTCGAGTCGGCGCTTCCCTGTAGTCTCGCGCGTGTTTGGCCGATCGATGCCTCGCTCCAATTCTCCGGTCGCTACTCGTGTGGCAGTCGCAGCTTCGCCAGCCATTGCATTCGTTGGTCTCCTTTTGTACTGGAGATGGGTGTGGTGGTATTGACGCAGCAGTGCCTCTCGCGAGCGTGTTGTTTTGTCGTCGCGCTGGATTCGTTGAAAGAACTTTGGTTTGTCGGGTTGGAAAATTCCGCGCCGATGCAACCTCGACAGTGCGTCAGCCGAGCTGCTCAAGCACCCCATTCACTTGGTTGAACGACCAGCGCTTCCTTTTGCATTCGTGTCGTTGCCGCATGTGATGCGCGCAGCGGTGCAATACCGAGCAACAACCGCCATCAAGGCGAGAGCTCCCCGAATATTTTCTTCAAAGTCGGCTGCGAAGTAATCGACGCCAGGATTGCCTGAGACCACCTTGTACTGTCCGCCGATACACTTGACATGTGAAGCGCGAAGTACACTAGTCGACGATATTTTCTACTACGGGACACACGCCATCCCTTTGCACCCAACGCCTCTTGTACCTCTTGCACGGGCGATGCCGACGGCTTGGCTAGATTCATCTTTATGGTGCCATAAGCGCGCGCGTCACGAGCCACCGACAAAGCGCCACACAACCAATTGTGCCGCCCAGGCCCGATGGTCTTGAGAATCGTGGGATGTACCTCCAAGTTAGGTCACACTTGTTTCTCGGTGCCAAACCGTCGCCTTCGACGATGGTTCATCTTCGCTCTCTCGTCATCGTCGTTAGTACATGATCTGCATGACGTCGCTGCGCCATGCAATTCGTTTTGCAGCACCATCCAGACCAAGCCAAAGCGACACCTCTGCACATTATCTCGACGATATTTGGCCAGCACTGCTGGAGGCAACCAGTCCTTGCCTCCATCGGGGCAACAGGTTGTATGGACTTTGCTTGAGCTTCAACCAACTAGAATCTTCGAACGGACGGCGGTGGCGGGGCACAAGATGCGGCGTCGCACCATTTGGGGACACTGGCCAAGCCGGTTGCGCTCCATGAAGGTCTGCATGACGTTCCATAGCACGGTCGACATGTCGGCATCGCCTTGGGGTGGCTGGTCGTCGATGATGTTATTCCGATTCATGGTGAGCACCCTGAACCAATGCAATGCGCCAGCCAGACGTTGACTCCACTCTCGTCTCGTTCAAGAGCGGCAATGTTGGTGGAAACGGTTGCATGTGGCACATATCGACCTCACAGCGCTCCCCCACCGTCCACCCATCCGCTTCGAAGTATGGTCCTTTGCTCGTGACGTCAGCGTTGCAAGTGTCTCGCAGGGTGTCGGCCGATGCAATGGTACGTGTTTGTGTCAAATGCCGTCAACGGAGATATAAAATCCTCTCGGGATGCGTCATCATGTTCTGCTGAGCCTTGAAGTTCACTGGTGGAGCGTCTGGCTGGTAGCTCCTCTTTTACCTTCGCTTTCCACTGAGAGCTCCTTCGACATGTACGCTTGGACCGACTGCCACGAGCCAAGTTGATCGTCCTCGACTTCCCCCAAACGACGTCACGACACTGTTTACCGTTGACGTGAACACATGGGTTGTTCAGTACAACGTACCTTTCGATGTTGAGATCCGCCCCATCGACGGCCACGCTGTCGTTCAGCGACTTTAACGGTGGAAGCGATCGCAAGATCTTTCGTCGCTTCGCCTTGGCCAATTCGCCTGTGATGCCTCGAGCCGTGGGTGCAGAGCTGGCGTAGGACTTGTAGAAGTCGCTTGGGTTTGGTTTGGTGTGGGAGTTGGTGGTTACTTTCGACTGAAGGGGACAATTCGTCCATCGCTCGACACGCTTCAATCACCTCGAAGGCAAGCTAAATAGATCGGCTACCACGACGGCATCGCGCAAGTTCAACGTGTGATTGACGTAATTGTCAGTGGATGAATCGAACGTGGTGGAGAAGAACGCGTGCTTGACAACCGTAATGGCTTGATATACGTGTGTGGATGGACCAGTTGCTCCAAATGCGACACGAGATGCATGAATCGTTTGTGCGGTGTGGTGAGATGGCCACCATTCGTGGTTGAATGCAGAATCAAATTCGTGACATCCTCCAGGCCTTCGCGACTATCGCAGCGGTCGAGGTGGTTGAGACCGAAGTCACGAACGAAGACAAAACACTCGACAGCGTAGGAGGTGCACACACGGGCGTTGGAATGGATTCCGACAACTTAGCTTGACGTACGCGAATAACTTGGCTTTCCACACAGCAATTTTTCCCATGCACTTCACCGACGGCATGTGCTCTATTGTTGGCATCGACCACGGAACATGACGAAAGAATGCGCAGGCAATGCCAACTTCCATTTGGTATTGGGATTTCTAGCCAACGGGTACACACGAACGACAATTTTTAGCCAATCCAAATCTGCCAAGAGCACCAATTATTGACAAAATCCTTGTTTTTGACGAAAATACTGACACGATTCTCGAGGTATTCATTGAAAAATTTGCTTGAATACTTGTGAATTGATACTTTTGACCAGACAAATTGCGACGATTGCGATAGTGCTCCAAATCACAGTCGAGTTGCCATGGTCGCTATAACGTGGCAGCCGAGAGATGCGGTGGACTGGACCGCGATGTTTGACGAGCTATGGCCATGCCTTCAAGGAAAAGGATGGCGTCACTGCGTCGCTGATGACCTACCACCGTTCTACGTGTCCCCGGACCTCACCTTTCTCACGTTCAAGTTGGATGTGACAATATTTGAATCGAAAGAGACCTTGCTTCGAACTGCTTTTGTCAAGTATGCATCCGTGGACGCTTCGACGGCACACGACGACCTGTGGGACCTTGTGTGGAGACACCTTGAGACGCTTAACTGTGTGTCCTCAATGTACCTGCGCGATGTTGAACTGTACTTTGGCATGGATGTCGAGGCGGAGGACCTGGCCCTCAACAAGACCATGTTCGAGACGAAGCGGGAAGCTATCCTTCACGTCTTGAATCTTCATGTTGCGGAAGTGAAACAGGACATCCAAGAATTCCTGCCAACACCACCCGTCGACGTGACACCGCAAGGCGTAGAACCCGCGCAGGCCCAACCCATAGCAGTGTCTCGCAAGAAGCGCGGACGGCCCCTCCTTCGCACCAACGTGACCCCATGTGCTTTCAAGGACTGTACAAATATTGCTGCATGCAACAAAGACTTGTGCTCCCGCCACATCAAGGCACAAAAGGAAATTGCCCCGGCATCCTCCGTGCTGAAACGTGCTGCGACCACGCCCCAAACCACCTCAAGAACGTCCAAGGCCACCAAAGCATCACAACGTGACCAAAAAATGTGCACACATATCACGCAAGGCCCGCACAGGTGCGCGGTGCGCGTGAAAGGCCGATCACGTCGCCAGATTTTCAAACGCGGCGAAACAAAAGCCGTCGAAGTCATTGACTTGCTCGACGATAGCAACACAGACGACGAGGCGTCCAATGCTGGGAAAACAAAAACTCGTAAAGTCACGAGACAGGTGGCGCCCCTTGGCACTGTGTCACAGAGCGCCACCCTCCCACGACGAGCCAAGAGCCGGCCACCAAAGGGGGATCCTGCGTCCTCCCAACCGATCCCTACCGGGGACACCTTCGAAGCCGCGATCAAGCGGCAGAACATGCAAAATAACATGAGCAAGATGTAGTAGCTGCCACGAATACGGGGCCATGATCACGACCGAAGGATTCCTGATCGATCGTGAAATTCTGTACATACTTATCCAGTGCGCCACACATGCTTACTCGGCCTCGCTGCACGTATCTGACAGCATGATCGCGTCCCGGTCATCACGCGGCTCCCGTTTTCGTTAAGCCGGCCACAACTTCTCCCGAAATTGCTCGGGTCTTGGAACGAGGAAACCGTTAAGCTGTACTCTTGGTACGGGGGCCGGCGACATGCGCTACGTTTTCCAAAGTCACCCGCAATTTGTACGTGTCGCCGTTCATGGCGACGACGCCGTTAACTTCGAGGATGTGCATTTCCGCAGCCCATTCTTCCCACGAGAGAGCATGCTGTCGATCGCAGTATGCTTCGAACGCGCGCTTGGATGAGCCAAGTCCAGAGACATCCACCAGGCGCATCAGCATGTACAAAACCATCTATAGCCATAACGTCGTCAGGTCGAACACTCAAATACCAAAAAACGAACCTGCGTCGTCGAAGGCAACGCGTGCATGAGCTGGTCTCGAAAGTGCGTCAGACATGCCGACGTGGCCATCGTCATGGCGCTTAGAGACACGGGGACGTTGGCGTCGTGCTGCTCCTGCATCAAGATTGCAACGACACAAATATCCATGGCCATTTGAGCGTCGCCCGAGATCGCAGCAACTTGCTCGGCAACGTATTCGATCGCGGCGCCGTCGATGAGCGGCATTTCGTGGTGATGCTGGTTCAATCGGTGGGATAAAATCCCGCCAAGGGCCAATTTATCGTACGGCGAACACACGATCGACACCGAATTCCCTAACACCACAACGCAAATCGAGACACGTGAACGGCATTTTAGATCGTACACTGCTGGCGTCGCAAGTATGCCCTGGTGAGCTCGATCGTGTTGGAAATGGCCACCACAATGAGGGTCGAGTGGGGTTGATGGGCCCATTCCATAAACCGATCAAAGATGCCACAGCCATTGAACAGCACATCCACCTTGTCCAACACGAGCAAACTACACGAATACGTAGTCACGTAAAAGTGAAACAAATAATCGGAAGCGTACGTGACAGGTTGAAAGTGGCTCGTGTCGCGGAAGATGCGATCGAGGGCGTCGATGGCGTTCACGTCATGTGCATGCTGCAATTTAGTGATGGCAGTTGCAACGTCGGCAAACACATTTCGACCACTGCTCAGCGCAGCCTCTGCATCTTGGTGGACCACTCGAAGTGGACGTGTCCTGTTCGGCCACAGTGACACCAACGCCTTCTCCATCAAAGACACCATCGCTGATTTTCCTGTCCCCCGTGGCCCCGACACACACACGCTTCCAAACGCGCGTGAGGTGCTTGACGGAAAACAGCTCTTCACGAACTCCATGGCGACTTGCCATTGGTCTCTGCGGTGAGTCAGCGTCTCAAGCGGGTAATTCGGACTCAGCGCTTTCAGGACTGTTGCCCGCTGGTTTGCCATCGAACAAGCGTCGGCGCATCGAGAATCTACCAAGAATTTTATCAAGACATTGAGTTGAATTCAAACTGTTTTCGAACGGAAGGATGGTTCGCTGGTTGACATCATTAAGGTAGACTCGTTTGACATGCTATCGTCCTAGACACAGTTGTTTAAATATGAGTTGGTGGCTCAACAGCACTTACGTTGGAAAATGCCTCTTTCATCTGCGGCACTTCACATGAACCGGTTGACTCCAATGGCTCTTGCTGCAAAGGACCAGTCAGTAACATGACAAAGCTAACGCTGTGGTACCGCAATGGGAGCGTCCACCTCAAGTACTCCGTCGACGTCCTGAGATGTTGGATATGGGCACACAAACTTTTCGTGAAGATTAGCCATGCCGTTTAGTTTGCCAGGACTTGGCGGTGTCCGGGGACAGTCGGAGTCGCCTGCGGGGCTCTTGACCTGCATCACGGGGCGGTTTGATCCGGGACTGGTTGAGCTGCCGCCAGGAACTGCCGAAGAAATCTGCAAGCACATGTGCGTAAGTCTCAACAATCACTCGCACAATGGTGTACAGGTCGGTACGGCGAAGCTGCGTGAGTGAGGTTGCTGGTGGAGATGTTGCTGCGCTTTCCCATCTATGAAATCGATCCGACCAATCAGTTGGTATTCATGAGAAATGAATTTGCAAACCAACATGAACGGGGGTTTCGGGTAGATGGGCTGCGATTTTTGGAGAGGCAGCAACAGGCACGTTGGACTCGACGGGGTGATTGAAATGGAGTGCCATCGGCTTTGGATTGTTTTCCGAAGCGTTGTGAGGCAAATGCAGCGTGGTAGCTGGAGTCGTCAGCTGTGGGTGGACGTGGGGTGCTCCGACTTCCGAGTAGATTTCTTGCGTGGCTGGATGTGCGACGTTCTGTGCAACGAAATAGGCATCTGGCATTCCAAGACAATATTGTTTACCTCAAACAATGCTTGGTGTTCGAGAGGGTGGCCTGCGTGAGATACTGGCGGCGTTCTCGCCTCAAGTGTGTGACTGACCACGGGAGCTGTGTCGCGGGTAGGCTGGGGTTCGGCTTTGCTGGTTGCTAAGATGTCTGGGATTCCATCTCCGTTTTCTTCGACAGCATGCACAAGTGCAGGAGCCGGCGTAAGTGCCCCCCCAATCTTGTCGCAACGAAGGGGTTTTCTTTCGGAATTTGTTGGTTGTGCCGATTCAAGTGGTTCGCCATTCGCGGCATCATCCACTAAACTACCGTTGTCTGTGCTGTCGTTGGGCGCGAAGTATTCGTACCCTCCACAGGCAACGCGCTTGCGCGTCCATCTGCACGCCTTCAGCTGCATCCACAAGTCCTGGCTACCTTCTTCATGTTTCGGTATCTTCTTGAGCACGATCGCTTCATATCGCGCCCATTCGCCAGTTGCAACCAAATGCATTTTGACTTCTGCTGAGCTACAGAAAATTGTTTCGCCGGCGATGCCTGTGAACGGGTTCACTCCTGGCTTGCAATAAATGTCACCGATCTTGTTGGAGCACCGAGTCCACCCTGCTTTCGTTAGTTCTTGAAACACGTCTTCAAATTGCGCCGTGGCCACCGGGTCCGACCCCCATGCCCTCGTAAGGACCTCACGATGGGTCGTGGGAGAAGTCTTTCGAAGTTTTTTTGGTTGGGTAGGTGCAGAAGTCGTCGAAACGAGCGGCTCAATAGCATCGCTGGAATGTTTAGCCGTCGACATCGGGGTCCAACAATCAGTTGGCTGCGGCTGGGACGGGAGTAAAGCGACAGATTGGGGTACTTCTGGTTCAGCTTCTGGTTCCGTGTCATTCAAACTGCACGTCAATGCTGCGTGAACGGTCTCAATTACGCCCGATGTGTCTTGGCACGTCTCAAGATACGTGACGTTTTTCTCCGAATGGCGTGAAAGTAGCGCTATCTTTGGTCTTGCAGTCGACTCATTGTCAACGAATATGTGTTGGTTTGCGCTCGACTGGGTAGCTGACGCTGTACCGATAATTCCAGAGCCGATGGAGTCTTGGTTGGAACGGAATGGCAAGTTTTCAAGAAGATGACCAGTGGCCTGCATTGCTGCGCTGATTGCATAGTCCTTTGCTATCCTGTTCAATCCGTGGCAGCTCTGTGATTCGTTTTCCACGGGAGTAGCAATCTTTTCGTTTCTCGTGGAAGTCACGGATGCGGGGATAGGTTGGCGATCGGAGACAATTTCTTGTGGTCGAAGGGCAGCAAGGACGTTTCGAGGCCGAGATGGAGGTTTGGAGTCGAATACTATAGGGTGGATACCGCGAAGACAGGCCAAGACGGCACTGCGCTTTTCTTCAAAAAGCGTGGTGTTTGGAATCAAGGAGTCCAGGGTATTTACGACGGAAATTCGATAATACGTGCAATGCTGAAGTGGAGCGAAGCTCGAGACAAGTTTGGCCTTCTCCAAGCGGACCCATAGTGCATCCCAGAGCGCAGCAGCGTGTTGTGTGGTGGATGTATTCGCGAGTTCAAGCGCACGCACAAGTGCGAGGGGCTTTGCTTGAAACAAATTCACGTTCATCTTGATGTTGGCGCGGTCTCCATCAGGTGCCACATACATGGAAGTGCCCTTGAACTTTGAGAAGCTCCATCCCTCCTCTTTCAGGTAGCCCCATATTGAGTCGAACAAGCCGTCGACATCCACCGCCGTCGCAACGTCGGCTTCGGCGGTCGTCTCCATTTGCAGTGGCAAAATTCCGGATAATGGCCATGCAGAACGAACAAAATAGCTCGAAGACATCGCTTGTATTATTCCTTGTACTCAGCATAACAATGCTCTGGGAGTCACGCATCAAGTGCTGGAGTCGCGCTTTGGCCCCATATGACGATAACTCATGGAAAGATTAAGTCGGTATGTTTTATACTTACCTATCCATTCCGAGGGAATACTCGTACGTCACCTGAAGTGTATACCGTAGAGTGCACCTGACTTTGACTAACTAGAGCAACTGACAAAACTTGACTACAGGGAACGACGGAAATCCTTCCCCCGTGGTACTAACGCAATATCTTGATATTTGTATTAGGTAAGATTATTTCGACGTTGGGTTTTGCTGGAAATTTTATTGCATTGAATTTTTTCAGTTGATGAGGACTGCGTTTCTATTGGCCAAAATTTTGCAATTTCGACGTCACTGAGTGAGTGCTCGCGACCAACTTGTTGCGACCAATTAAAAAGTACTACTAGTACATTCACAATTGGTTAATACTTCCAGTAAACCAAACCGTCACTGAGACATGGACGAGAGATTGAATATCCCACAAGGCACTTCAACCCCATCGGCAATCCT
>NW_008580155.1:1045646-1068349 GCF_000520115.1 Aphanomyces invadans
ATCAAGACACAGTGTTGGCGGTGCGGCAACTCCCAGGAAACACTCGGCGCTGTGTATTGATCTCCCGCGATCAAATACTGTACTGACTGGTTCCCCTTTGATCAAGGGGGAACCGAGTCCTAATCTACCCAAACAAGAAAATCCTAGAACATGCATTCTATGCACACACTTCATGCACTGTCCGGGACTTGGTTGCCTTCGATCTCACCGGTCTGTCCCGCATCCCCGAAGCCGTTGCCGCCGTCCAGGGTGCTCCCTCCTAAGAGGGTCCTCTGGTGAATGTTGCGTACTCTTGGCCCTGGGCAGACCCATCCTGATCAGTCGCATGCAACAGATGGGCGGCGTCGACTACCTCCCTGAGTCGACGGAGGGCAATTCATGTCCAAGAGATTGGGCCACACTCTTGGGACGAATCGGCCGCCCGTTGTCATACGTAGCCGCCACTAGCAGGTGTGCGAGGTTGATGATCGACAACTGCACGGCGGACATTGTTTGCTGTAGACTTTGAAGGATGATAAAAAATCGTGTTTTTTCGATGTTTCTGACGCCCTCTGGTGTCGTGGACACTGATTGTCTCACAGAGCAAGGAGGAATCACTGCTCCCCATTGCAGCGTGACTCCCGACGGGATTCCGATCTCGTAGAATCTGGGTTGGTACCTTTGCCATTCTCGTAGATTCTGGGTTGGTACCATTCCTATATTCATTTGGAGACTGCGTGGGTTGGTACTTGGGTTGGTACTTGGGTTGGTACTAACTAAAATCAATCTACTCACACAAAAGGCAATACTAGTACACCCCTCCCGATAGCATGTAACATTGGTTTGCCAGCAGCGAAAACGTTACCCACTAGTTTTTCCAAATTGTATGACTTGCTCAGGAAGACAGAACAAAAATCGAGAGAAGTAACCCATATATCAATGCAAAATAATATATGATTGTACGAGACAAAAAGATTGGCCGATTCACTCTCTCGACGGGAGGCCATTTGACGAGCAAGCTGATCTACCAGCAAGTGACTCCGCGAAGAATCTGTGGTGTTCGCAGCCGAGAAGAGGCTGACCATGATACTGCGAAAGATTGCCGATGGGGAAGAAATGCCTTGTGTCTTTTTAATATAAATTGAACTTGCCAAAAAATAAACAGTTTTCAATCTCTCGTCCACGAAGGCTTTGGTCTCAGTGACGGTTTGGATTAATGGAAGTATTAACTAGTTGTGAATGTACTAGTAGTACTTTGAGCTAGGTCGCAAGCACTCACAGTCAATGCAGTAGAAATCCCAATATTTTGACTAACGTTAATTACAACGTACTAGTAGTCCTCTTCAGCTGAAAAAGTTCAATGTAATATATTTTCCAGCAAAATCCAACGTCGAAATAGTGTTATCTTATACAAATTTCAAGAGATTTCTCATGTTCCACGGGGGAAGGATTTCCGTCGTTCCCTGTAACATTAACAAGCCCGATAACAACTACAGGGTACTGTATTCGCCGCCTCCTTTAGCGCATGCGAAAAGCTCAGCAAATAATCTGATAAATCTAATACTTTTTCCTAACGTCGTTGATTTGCAATAGTACAAGCCGTATTTCGAAGTTGGTCATCATGTTTTTATCACAGGCGAACCGTTCCGTCGTAGAAATACATAGAGAGCAGAAATTATGTTGGAAAATTACATATATGTGTATGTGATTTCATCATCACAATTCATGCGTGAAGCCTTTTTGTGAGGCATGCAGTGCGGTAGTAGAATACACGTCGGTCGATTAAATTGATCAGAGAAGGGCACGGAAGTACGGATCGGCTGCAAAATACTTCTCGGCACTTTCGGTGCTGCCAAACAGTTTGAACGAGCTCTTGTCCTTCTTGATTTCGACAAGCCCTTCTGCAGCCAGCGCGTCGAGCATCTGGTTGAATTCGCCCATCGAAATCAGCTGGGACATACTCATGCATTTTCGCCCGACTTCGCAATATTTGTCGTACACAGTGTTTGTGTTGTACACACCTGGTCGATCGGTTTGGACCTGCAACGCTGCGAACAGGACAAGCTACAAACCACAAAAAATCAGTGAATAATCATTCCTTAGTTCGATCAACTTGATGTACCTTTGTCAAGCGAGGTTGCTGCTGCCATTTGGACGCGTTCGATGAGGTCAGATATAACTTCATAACGGCAACCATGTCGGCCATTGTAACAGGAGTCAACACGTCTCGCATTTGCTGCTGCATCAAGCACGAGCGGCATATGCTCAATGCCTTGCGAATGTCACCGTCGGTAGAAGCGACTTTTCGCGCCAAGTACGTCAATGCCATGACGTCAATCACGGGCATCGGTGTCAGCGAGTCTGTCAACACGCGTTGCTTGAGAATGTCCGAGATTGCATCGTGCGAATAAGCGCCAAACACGACAGAGAGAGGTTTGCAGTCCTGGCTCTTCAGCAATGGCAGGTGGCGCTGGGTCAAGTCGATCGAGTTTGCAATGCCGACAAAAATCACAGACGAAAACGGATGATGAGCCCATTCAAAGAGGCGGTACAAGTCGCGCTCGCCTTTGCCTTGGAGGAGGACATCAATTTCATCCAGAATCAAAAACCTAATGCCACAGTCAGTCAACAGCAAAATCAATCAAGTCAGAACGAACGTTGTAGAATTCTGGGACTTGAATGCCAGCTCAAGTGCCGCGGTGGCTTCTTCCGCAGTCGAATAATCTTGGTTTGTCACTTGGGCAGCAATCGACTTGTAGACACTACCAGCGTTTCCCAATTGCATCGCGTTGAGGTTGACCACTTGGAGAGATGTGTCGCATGAAGATTCTTTCCACGCCAATACGACATGTTGTTCCATCAATTTCATGAGAGCCGACTTTCCGCTACCAGGCGCACCAGACACGAAGACGCTCTTGCGTTGCCCAGTGGTGATGCAACGATCAAAAAAGTTCACCAGCTCCCGCCATTCGTTCGTGCGATGGAGAAGCGGCGATTTCGTCGTGTACCCAGAGCTAAGATTGTGCAAGACCCGTTCGAATTCCAATTGCATCACGGTCTTCTTCTTTGAAGGCGACACTTCTGTTTGCGCTGGCTTCGAAGCAGCAGCAGCAGTCGATGGCGACGGGGTAAAGTCCTGCTGAACGTTGCGCGCCACAACCTTATCTGACGACTTGAGAGTAGATTCTAATATACCCGTGAGCAATATTTAAGATGTCATTGATGTACCGTCAGGAGACATAAATCCAGCCACTGGTGGGGCCTTGGCGACCGCAGGGCGTGTCATCCGAATCTAGTTTACAAATCCATTAACAAAGCAACTATTAATTGCACGGTACCTCGTTGGACGGAGTTTGGGCGACTTCTGAAGGCTCTCCTTCGACAACGGAAACTTCATCATCATCCTTCTGCGCTTCATCGTTTTGCATGTCGTCGCTGTCGCTAGAGTCATGAACTTCGACGACGTTGTTCTTCTTGTGATTGTTGATGAGGGTTTCAACGTCATGCATCTGCAGTTCCTCTTTTGTGTATCGTTTGCCGTTGGGGCAACAGTACATGTACATGCCATCCATTTCCTGCGGCGCCACCTTTGTCCACCCTTTTTCTTCCAAACGACGCCACATACGGCAAAACAGACCTGGCGGTGGGGGACTCGCCACATCATCAACCCTTTCGTTGGCCAGTGAGCTGCCAATGTCGCTGGGTTCCGATCCAGATGACGACTGGGACGATGGCGACGACAAACCAGCTTGGGCGGCTTCGTGTTGGCGCATCAGCTTTGCTTCAATTTTTTTCCACTCGCCAGATGTTCTTAAGTGTTTTTCCATGTCAGCTTCGCTTTGGTAGTATGTCTTATTGAGAATTTTGTCGGCCTCGGTCTTAACGTTTGGGCGGTAGTAGTCATAACCAAATTGACCAGGGCGATGCGACCACCCCTTGGTTTGGAGAAATTTGTACACGTTGCCAAACTTGACTTCGAACGCAGGAATACCAGCCACAGGTTGGGAATTCTCTTCGAGCCACCACGACTTCTTGGCCTTTCGACACCATTTCTTTTGAAGGTCTTCTTCACTTTCGTCGTCGACGACAACTTGGACTTTAGACTTAGGCTTCTGGACAATCCGCTCCTTCTCCGACTGGTCTTCGTCGCTTGACATGTCAAGTACGGCAAAGTTGTCTTTCAGCGGGGACAATCCTTTGTCTGCACGGATTTTCGCTCGAATGAAAGCCATCAGCTCTGAGTTGTTGCGGACGTATAATTCAAACTGTTCCTTGGATCGGAAGAAGTCGACGTTCTCGTCACCGGAAAAAATCTTGCCCTTGTTGCCGAGTACTACATGGGGTTTGCAATACACATAATCGAACTTGCCTTGCACCCACTTCCACCCAACTGACTTCAAGACACGCTCGATCACGCCAAATCCGATAGACTCGGGAATGCTTGCCCTGTGGGAAGTGGCTTTAACTGGTTTATTCGATGCCTTCGGCGACGAGTACGAGAGGCGTTTTTTCGACTTGAGGGCCTTGGTTTTCTTGATGATAGGTTCATCGTCGTTATCGGACTCGCTGTCCAACTTCGTCGGTTTCGATATCTTGGCTGGTTCTTTTGTAGCAACAGCAGCTTTAGCTGTGTGTACAAGGGGTTTCGCGCTGTTTTCTTTGTTTTGCTCGGGAGTTGGGGCGCCGTGAAGCTTGATCAAGCGCTCGATTTCTGACAACTTGTTGGATGTAACCAAATATTCCATCACATCTTCTTCTGTACCAAATGTCAGGCCATCGGGAGAATAAAAATCGAAACCAAACTTGCCAGGCTTGCACTTCCACAAAAAGTCCTTGGACAAGACGTCCCAGACAAACCCCCACGGATACGCCGACGTCGCCGTTCGCCGGTGGGCGGGTTGCTCCACAACGGGGGGAAACACGGACTGGGCCGGCATTTTTCGCTTCAGCGTTTTTCTCGGGGCAATTTGCACAGCTGCTTCCTTTATATCCACAATGTCATTGGTGGGAGGGCGCGCTGTAGCAAGAGGTTTCGCTGAAGTAGTTGCGGAGTGTGAAACGCTGCCAGTTGGTGCTGGCGCGATCCCCATAGGCTTCGAATACTTGATTGGCGAAGAGTCGGGAATCCGCCGGCAAAATCGAATGACCGCATCCTTCTTCGAGGCAAACATTGTTTCGCCAGTCTTTAGATGATCAAAGTGCTCGACTTGGGGTGTCACGAAGAAAGTCAGATTTCGTATAACCATGATTGAGCACTGTTTGCGTTCTTCCATTTGGATCCACATGGAATCCCATAAGGCAGCGGCTGTAGAACAGCTTCTGGAAGCGTAATACTCGACGGCCTTCTTCAAAGCAAGCCGTTTGGATTGAAACACGGTGGACCCAACCTCAAAGTTCGAAAAGTCCATGGAGGGGATAGAATATAGCAACTTGTCGCCAAATGTTGACAAGCCCCAACCATCGGCTTCGAGCATGTCCCACAGTACTTCAAAGATGGCGTTCCAATCAATGGTATCGCCTTCTCCATTGTCGGCAGGAAGTGAATACGTTGAGTCTTGAATAATGAAACGGACAAGCATTTCCATCGCGCAGAGTTTAGTTGGGGCATCTGCGAACTGGAGTGCTTCATTGAACGCCATGGTCAAGAGTGGGTCCATAGTGTCACGTTCGGTTCTTTGCGCGAATGGTTCCAAATTTGCTCGGCTCTTTGGCATAATGGCAAGGTGAAAAACTTCATCGGGGCGTGTGGCAGGCTGACCGGTGCACCGGCCAAAGTAGAAGAGCACACAGTCCTCGACGTCCAACACTGGTTTGAGCTTCTCAAGTGGCGTCACGTCCACCATCCAGTCCCGCGCGCTTTGATAGCTGTCGAATACGAGAGCAGGCCACTTAGCGCCACCGCAAATGCCATCGACAGTGGTTGCCATGCGCAGCATTGTCGGCCATTCCCTCGACATGTTTAAACTTGTGAAATGGCGGTACTTGAGACTACGTTGCGCGCGCAATCGAGTCGAATTAAGTACGCGGCTTTGCCGTGTTGAGTACGTTTTTGTAAGACTCCCGCCAAGAGGCATATACAAATCTTAAGATTGTTTTGTGTCAATTAAATGCGATATAGAATGCACCAATTGGTCGAACCGTTGAAAATTCCTCAGACTTTTGAAATCCCGAGTTGTGGAAATTTGAAAACTACTGACAAATTACTCTGACGCATCCCTTCCTGAGGACATTTCAAACGTGTTCATTTTCAACAGATCAACCTCAAGAGCTCCAGGTGTTTGGCCAGGGCGACCCAAGGACTCTTTTCTGCATCCTTTCGACCGGTGGTGCGTGAAGGAATCGTTAACGATGTGGTGGTAGGCTCGTCCTTTGGAAGTCAACCATCGCACGTCCTTTGGGGAAGTCAACCATCACAACCATAGTTCCATTGTGTCGTTTCAAGTAAGTGGGGCAGTCTCGATGGCCTGGTAACGTTCACTTGACGACACAATATAGTCGAAACTCCCTTTCCTTTGGTCTGGCCATCGCACATGGCGGCATCTCCAGCTGCCCCACCGCGACACCAGATCGACATTGTCGTCAAAGTGAAAAGGACACGGTGGCACCAAGTTATCCATGTCGCTGGGGTCGTGTACATGGTCGGGACGGTCGTCATGAGTGTCTATGCATGGTTTGTCTATGGCACCTACCTGGCAAACGACATTTTCTTGCCGCGCTTTCGAGACGCCGGCATGCAAAGCGCGCTCATCGACCTCTTCAACACAGCCCTGATCACAGCCAACACGGCGCCATTCGACATCACAGATTTGTCTCTAGCAATTCAAAAGTCGTACGCAGGAACATTGACACCTCCCGAACCGATCTACCCCACGTACACACGCGGTCTGTTGTTCAGCGACGACCGGCCCATCGAAACCTCCATCTTGAGTCTGAGGAACCTCACCCTCGACGAAATCTCGATCGTGTCGACCATGTACTGCTGGATGGACTTCAAGCGGCTGTGGGAGCTCGCCCACAGCGACCAGCGGCAGAAGCGGTGTCTGCTCCAGAAAAAACGCAATGCTGCCGCATACTTTGAAGCGCTCATGCGCAACACCAACTTTCACGCGATCGAGTCGCTTAGCGAAGGTGCGTTCGCCATTGCGTACTTCAACGAGATATCGCGGACAGCGATCGGCGCGGCGTGGGTGTACTACATTCGCGCGCATACATGGGTGCCGCTGGCTGACGAAGTGGGGGTGTGGAACCAGTACAAACTCAACCGGTTCACGATGCAGTGGTCAAACCAAATCCAGTCTGGCCTGGACGAATCGATTGTGGTCACGAATGCAGTCGGGTTCGTCAGTCGCGTGCGTGTCAAGAGCATGGCGAAGAAGGCGCTGACTGTCTTGAGTTCGTCAGGGATGCTGTCGAGTACGACTGCCAACGACTACATGGCCGTCCGCGAGTCGCAAAGGAGCCTCGTTCGCAGCAGCAGTGTGTTTTTTGGCAAATCACCGAACCCCCTCTTGATCGACAACTACCTTGGCCCCCCCGTGAACTCGGTCACTAAGGCTATCCGAGATCAGTGGGGGGCGTTTGGGAACTTTGACCTGGAATACGTCTCGCCGCCGCCGAGTTTGACCAAGTTTGTGGGCCAATTTCGAGCCGCGGTGATCGCATTTCTTCGTCGTAACCCTCAAGTCATCACCCAGTGGAATTGCACCCCTTCATTGCACCCCACGCCTGTCAAGTGGGCGAACGCTTCGCTCCAGTTTTACGGCGGCAACCCTCTCTGCCTCAATGGCGTTTCCCAGCCGTACATCCAGTCGTCGTTTGGTTTTGATTCAGCGTGCACGCAGCAAACTCCCTACGCAATCGACTGGTCCCTCGACAAAAACTTGTTTGCCATTGCGATCTTAGGAGACGACGTCGCGTCGAGCATGTGCGAGCTCGTCCCATCGGAAGAACAATCGTCGTGCGCGAAGATGGTCGCGACAGCGCATCAAGCGTTCGTGCTGTTTCAAGACGACATTGCAACGTTCGCTGACGATGCCTCGACCTTGGTGCGGCAAATTCAAGCGTTAGAGATTTCGACAATGCAGTTTGTGCAACGACCGGGCGCCAACTCGACAGTCGTTGTTGAAACGCAGCCAGTGCATGACTTTGGCGATGCGTGGAGTACATTTGGATGGATGAGCGTGTTTCAATGGGCCCAGGGCGAGCGCGAAGTCGTCGCATTCCAAAACGACCTGCTCGAACTCACCTTGATTTCATACGCGTACCGCCCCATCTACATCCACTCGAACCAGAACGACGTTGGCCATAAATTCGGCGTGACCTTGTTCGTCGCGTCTGGCGTCGTCACGTTGGCGCTGTGCCTCGTCATGATGCTGGTTCTGGTGGTATGGCTGCGGCGCGGTCGCCACTTTGTCGGACGCAACTGGTTTGTGTTCAATCGGGTCGCTGGAACCGTGTGGATCGGACGGCCGTTGCTCGTGCTGCGCGGCGTCGTCGCCATGATGTGCCTTGCTACCGCACCTGTCGAACTTGGCAGTGACGGCAACATGAGCGTTTTTCAAGTTGTGCCTCGAAATATCATTGACTCGATGGTGCTTGCCGGGGAAACGACATGGATAGCTTACGTCTGTTACGACTTGATTGACCCAATCGTGCGGCACGAATCGATTCGTCGGTTCGCGCCATTGAGCAGCTTCCTCGCGTGGATGATCACGCTGGGCTTGGACGTGTGGGGACCTCCCACCGTCATCGCGGCCATCGATCGCCAATGCGCTTACTCGTCCATGGGGACTCAAATCGACTGCTCCGCTGGATCGGTTCAGGTTGGGAGCAAGCCCCGAGTCTTTCTGCTGTGGATTGTTCAACTAGCAGCCGTCGTCGCGTCGGTTGTCATGGCCAAGCTCAGTCGCGCCAAGCTTGACGCGACCTTCTCGCCGACGCTCATCCTTCCAGGAGCCACGAGAGCGTTCATGCACCAAAACATCAAAGTGCTCGGATGTTGGTGCCTTGACAACACCAGCGCCGTAATCAGCGGCATGCTCTACTTTTCATACCGGGAGAACACGTATGTGGCCGATGTGACGCTTTGGCTCATTCTGGACTGCGCCAAGTACGACATTCGCCACCACGGCCATGCGATTCTGTTTCCCCACTCGTTCGAGCGGTCGTTGGCGTCCAGCATCTGCAAGTACGAAAGTCGCGCTGCCATCGACGACGTCCCAGCTCGTTACGCCCGCATTCCATTCACGTCGCGCGTTTCATTCGTGCGAAAGCCAAACCGGTTGGCTATCAACCGCCTCGCAACGTCTACACGCATGGGAGAGAAAGGGATCCCTCTGTGGATGCAAAAGGTTGGTCCCGATGTTGCGATCGCCATCGGATTTGGCATGATCCTGGTGTCGCTCGTGACGAACGTGATCTACATGGTCGTGACAGCGCCCATGTCGATGGCCAATGACTATTACTGGGCACACTTTAACAGCACGGGAACACACGCGTTTCTAATTCAGTATTTCACGCGGCAACTTTTGGACGTGAACACGATCAAAGTGGCGCGGCTCGACTCGCCGGGGTATGCAGACCTCACGCACGTCTTCAACGAGTCGACGAGCGTTGTCTTGTCAGGGGGCGTCGTGCCGAGGCAACAGCTCTACGGGAGCCACGGCTCGGACTTGGCCCGAGTCATTCAAGATTTGCGAACTATGAACCCGTGCATGATGCCTTGGATGTTCACCCAGTACTGTTGGGTCGACTTCAACAAGCGGTGGGAGATGGCCAGCTCGTTGCAACGGCAGCGCCGGTGCGACGCATCCAATGGAGCCATGTACTTGGAAGGCGTGCTGCGGAATCTCCGAACTTGGCATGAGTGGACTGCGTGCTGGGGCACGTCGTTTGAGATCGGGCTGGCCCGGCCGCTGAAGACGAGTCTCAGTGGCCAACAATGGTTGCAAGATATTCAAGGCGGGTGGCGCACCGTCCCGGTCGAAGTGGCCGCGTGGACGTCGCACGCCATCACGCGGTTTACGTTGCAATGGCAAGATTATAAATCGGTCGGGTTTTCCAACTCGTTTCGAATTCAAAACACTCTGGGCGCGCAGTATGAGCTCAGCATGGCCAACCGTGCCGGCAGCATGCGTGTGCATCTGCAGTCCACGTTCAAAATGTACTGGGGATTTGCTTCCGACCTGTGGGCCGTAGCATCCAACGACACGGCTGTGTCGGGGCTCAGCCTCATTCGCGGGACCAACACATATGCCTTTGCCAATGTGTCGCGAGAGGCTCTTCTCATGGCCAACACCACCCTGCCCGCTGTTCTCACAAGTGGGCTGGCGACGTTGCGATTGTTACTCGGGCCGTTTGGCAACATCGACATGCGGTTTGAGCCGCCGGTCCCGGTGCTCAGTCAGTTCTACGAAGCTCTGATGGGAAATCTATCGAATTTAACGTTTACGCACATGGCAGCACAAAAAGCGTTCTTGGCCCTCCCGGCCAAGGTGTTCTACAGCCCGTTCCCGCCACATTTCGCCTCGAACGGTTCTGCCGTAACATTGCAGGGGGGCAACCTCCTGTGTGGAAACGATATGCCAAACTTGGTCGGGTCTCTCGAAAACCTAGGGTCGATGTACTCGGCTTTTAGCACAGAGAACTCGTGCAGCCTCGGCAACATGCAAAACGGACGCCCGGACAAGTACCAGACGTTGTTTGCCGTCGTCGGCGCCTCCTTTGTCCACAACTTCACCGACGCGTACATCGCACAAGTGTGCAGGTGGGATGCCCTACCGCAATCCAACTGCGCCGACGTGTACGCGAGCTTGTATGCGTTCGTCACAACGTTCAACCAAACGTTTGCACCGCTGCGGGAGATGGCGCTGGACACTCAATGCCAAGTGACTGCCTTGAACATTGTGTTTGTGCAGTACATCGTGAACAACTCGGTACCGTCGCTGTTCCAGGTCAACATCCTCGACCCGGCCAACGACGTGTGGCAGTTTACGGGGTGGCGCTTCCTCTACGACTGGGCGACGGGGTCCCGAGAGGTCGTGACGTTCCACGGCGACGCGGGCGCGATCACGACGCTATCGGACCAGTACGCACTGCAGTCGATGCGCCCAGACGCATCTGAGATCCCGACAGATGTATCGTTTGTACTGCTCCTCGTGTGCCAGTACGTCACGTTCCTGTTTCTGACCATGGGGGGGCTCATCGCGCTGTACACGATCATGACGAGAGGCCACATCAAAGGCGGCAATTTGCTGAAAATGAGCCGCATTGTTGGTCTCGTTTGGGCAGGCCGTGCATTCCTCTTCATCCGCAGCATCACCGCCATGATCTTCCTCAACACGGCGCGGCTCGACTTGGTGCAGCGTGGCGCGGCGACGGGGTTTGTGTCGCCACCACTCGCGTGGACCAACTTGATGCTGGCGGCGCTCGAGCTCCACTGGTTTGTGTACATCTTGAACGACATGTTTAGCTTCATCACACAGCACTACACGAAATATTACGCAAGCCATAGCGCGTGGCTCGCGTGGCTTGTGACTGTATTGTGGTCCCAATATCAACCGAACCAGCATGCCGTGCACATCCAGAGGACGTGCACCGCCGTCGACATGGACTTTGAGCTCGTCTGCGACAGCGGCGTCGTTGAAATTGGATCCATCACGCGAATGGGGGTGTCGGTGGCGGTGTGCTTTGGCAGCGTTGTGGTGTGCTACCTGTGGGAACGTCGCACGCGCCGCGAGAGCACGATCCTGGACATTCCATCGCTCATGTTGCCGTCGCAAGCCAAGTACATGTTCAACTTTGACGACTGGTCCTTCCACGACACTTATTTCATTGATAAACCGTCCGCGTTGATGGCGGGCGTGATCTCGATCGAATGGAGGGGTCGGATGTACTTGTTCGACATCAAAAAGTGGCGGCTCTTCACACTCTCGGTGCTTGTCGTGCACCCGAGTGCCCCACCTCGGTTCCAGTACGCGATCCCGATCCTGGAGTAGACTGCATCATGTTCCCGTTGTCCAACGCCGTGTTTAAAACGGCATATCGTCGACATCCATGTGGCATATGCGTCTGGTCCAGCCTTGGTTCATTTGCAAGGCGCGACGCCCTGGGCATGCTCGTGGATAATGGCCGCGACAACCGGCTCGTCATAGCTTCATGAAGCTGCCATTGCGCTTGAAAGGCCACAGGATTCGAAGCCTCCACTCGTGTCTATCGGACCGCCAAGAGCGCGTGTGGATTGATGTCACAGATTGATTCGAGTGTTGCTGACACGTTGTGGGGAACGACGTCGTGTGGGCTGTATCGTCGGACCGCTTTAGTGGATCCCATCGGCACAGACGCTCATGCAATCATCTGTAGTATTACACGTCAAACCTTTCCAGCGCTATCTTGATTAACTGTCCCCTTCACTGTATTGCGCATCGCCAGAACGACGACTGTTCTTCGGCGTTGTCTGCGACGACCGGGTCATGGCCCATGTCGATCGTGCGTGAGGAAAGGTCACTATGTCTGGTTTCCACGGCGACCGCCTCCGGCACTTGCTGCACAGCATTAGGCGTGTCAGCTCCTCGAGACCCCACAGGTGCTCGACGAGGCTTCTTCGATGCTACGTCGTCGTCTTTTGAAGCGACTGCTGGTCGCTTCTTCGTGCCGGCATTTGTTGTTTGGACGGGACTCTTGACTGTGGACGTACCCTCAGCCCCAGATGAACCACCGTTGCCGTCGGCAGGGGACCCCAGACTTTGGCGGTGTTTATTCTTTGGTGGCAGCAGCATAGCCGGCGATACAACTTGTTTTTGTCGTTTTGTGTGGCTAGAGGGTTTGGTGGCCTCGTTCAACTTTCTCGACGGTGGTGTTTTCGAAGTCGAGTTGGCTTTTGGGGTCACGTTGGTTTTGGGTGGATGGCGACCTTTGGGCGATGAACTGAATCGTGTAGTTGTTCGTCCTTTGGTCTTTGGGGTGGCTGGTGACGACTTTATCTTCGGCGCTTCGATTTCCGAGTCGGAGGATGGCGCCATCAGCTCATCGCGAATCGACTTGAGCAAATGGGGGTTCGACCGCACGTACTTTTCCACGTCATCGCGGCCGTAAAAGAAGTCTTTGCCTGGTTCGCCAGAGAACTTGGTTTTGCGGCCACTCACGACGACATGGGGTTTGCAATAGACAAATCCAAGCGGACCGTCGACGCATTTCCACCCGCGTCCAGTCAAAATGTTGTCGATCTCGCCAAATCGAATGTCAACCACGTCGCGTTGGGACCGTGCCGACGGTTCGGTGGACTGCCGCGTTGGCTTTACCACACCTGAGTAGGACAAGCGTTTCTTAGGCTTCGCTGGCGTTGGAGTGAGCGTCCCTTCGTTGTTCAAGTTGCCACTCTCAACCTCACGGCGAACGAGATTCATGAGCTCAGGCGTGGTGCGAACGTGCTCTTCAAACGATTCAAGGCTATCAAAGTAGTCGGCTCCGTTGACACCAGACAGCTTGCCCGTGGCCTTGATCAACTTAACATGCGGTGTGCAGTACGCGCCGCCAAACAAGTCTCCTTCAATGTATTTCCAACCGTTCCGCCTCAGTGCCTTCTCGATTTGGCGCCGACTGATGTCATCATCCAGCTGTGCGCCATGGGAAGCGACTAGAAGCTTTGGCGGTGGCGTCGTTTTGGCAACGCGCCGTGTAGTCGTAGGTGAGTCTGGAATCTCGATCACTTCGCTCAATTGGCGCGCCTTTGCCGCCATATTGTTGTCGAAATGGCGATGGTGGTTTGAATTGCGGGGGAATTTATGCAAGCACCAAGTACACTTCGGTTAAGTACGTCAAGATATTGGGTTTCATTTACTTCTGCAGTAAATCCAACGATAGGTGCGCGCACTTAAAAGGAATGTCATGTGCTGGAGTTTCAAATTGGAGAGCCACCACATCTTCGAAGTGATACGGACGCCGCCCCTCAGGACAACGACAGCTTGCGGACGAGGAGTTCAATTCAAGGAAGTCAAAAATTTGAAGGCCTGTTGTAGACACAGAGGACCAGCCTGCACAATACCTGGTTCCGACTGAGTCCAGCCACTGGAGGCGAAATTTGTATATTTCGATTGGTTATAAATCATGAATTTCAGCCAATCTGTGACGACAACCTTACTGTGGTTTGTGGTTCCATTCAAACCTCAGAAGAACTGCGGTCTGGTGCACAAGCGCTGCCACCCGTGAACGTCGACGGCAGCATGGTAGGTTTCTGCGTCGTACCGCTCATTGTTTTGCAAGCATGAGGGCAAAGCTTTACCTAGGACCCTGCACAAGAGGAGTTAGATCAATCCGCGCTCCAAGCCGAGATGCACCAAGCACAACCTCCGTTCGACGAGCAACAACCACCAGCAAACATTTACTCCTCCGGCGGTCCTCCGTCTTCGTACCTACCGCCTGACAGAAGCCGCAGCCCGTACCGCGGAGGTGGTCGAAATCGGTCCAGATCGCGAAGCCCTCCCCGTCGACGTTCGCGCAGTCCTCCTTTCAGAGGTCGCAGGAGATCCTTTGAGCGCGACGACCGTTTCCGCGGTAATGGAGGTGCAAACCAGTATCCACCTCGAGTCGAAACCGAAGTATTGGAATCGTACAAGGCGTTCATGATGCGCCAAGAAGACAACGTAGCACCAGAAGTGTGCTTGCAGCGGTAAGTGTTGCATAAAACATCGTTCCGTGCACACACAGCCAAATTCTTATCCATGTACAGCTACGAAGACTACAAGAAGCGTGTGCTGGTGAAATCGAGTCGGTCCTTTTTCGACCAACACAAGATGGAGGAGTGGCTGCAAGAACGGTATTCCCCAGCCATTCGCCATCGCCACCAGCAAAAGAAGCTCGCAAAGAAACGCGTGGACGTCAAAGCATTCGCCGAGCGTGTCAAGACGACTACGCTATCTTTTGACGAAGCAGCATGGATGGGCTCCACGAGTGACGATCCTGTTGCGTCTGTTGTGTCCGCAGGGCCGGTCTTGGCGAACGACATGGACGACAGCGCGCGATTGCTGTATATTCGCCGTATTCCATGCTCTTGTCCATTCTCGGTCATCTCTGAAGCGATCCACAACCAAGTGCGACCTTCTAAACCTTTTCTACACATGATTAATTGAATGGCTAGGGGCCGTTTGACGAGCTGTTGCTATCCGATCCATTGAAGAAGAGAGATATGGACTTCGAGCGGTCAGCGTACATTTTGTACCCCACGGCCGCCGCCGCCACCGCGGCCATGCCAAAGCTGCAGAACTTGCTCGTCGAAGCGCCGGAAATGCCTCATCCACTTCGCCTCCAGGTAGTTGCATCGTTCTTCGACCGTCAATTCACATGGAGATGCATTGCGTAGGTCATGATCTATCGTGCCCGCGCGCCACTCAAGACACCTTCATACATGTCTCTACCCGACCGCATCACGTACGACTTCCACCAAGCGCTCCACGTGGCGACCCTCCTGGACAAGCAGTCGTTCGACGATCCATCGCTGGGTATTGAACCGATCTTGAATGACGTGGACGCTACGAAGTCGGACCGCGACCGCCTCGACATTGTCGTTGCGTACCTCCGCCGTGTGCACCATTTTATTTATTATGCCGGTGTGCAGTGCTTGGACATGGGCGACGTCATGCACGCGTACCCAGCCGTGTTCGTCCGCCCTGCCGCCACCGAGCGTGACATTGAAGACGACAAGGTAACGTGTCTCGTCCGGTGGATTTTATTTTGTGGCAACAAGAGTGATGCTATCTCCATATCCATTGACGGTGCTACAGTTGCTTCATGGGCGTGAGATCGTATATTTAGCGAAGAATTTGGCGCTGTGAAATTTCCTGTGACGTGCTTGAGACTGTTCGGATAAGGTTGCGGTGGAAACTCATGCAGATTGCTGAAATAGACGGTGACCCATAAGGTGTTTTCCCCGACGCCGTCGACAGAGACGAGCGGCGCGGGGTGGGGCGCCTGGTCCGTCTCGCTGGACGAGAAGATCGAAGCGTTCATAAAAGCGAATGCCCCAAGCGTGGTGGAAGCCAAGCGCGTGGCGGAACTTGCGATGGTCCAAGATATTGAAACGCGAGAGGAAGTGGCTCTGGAACCAGTTTACAATTCGTACACGGAGAAGGCGGGCGACGACGGCAAACACCGGTGCTTGCTCTGCACCAAGCTATTCAAGAGCCTGGAATTTGTAAAGAAGCACATTCGAAACAAGCACCCTGAGCTTGTGGTCGAAAAGATTGTGAGTGCGGGCGAATCATGCATGTGGGACCAATACCGGGAAGACCCGGACCGACCGATGGATCCCGTGGCAACGACCAACCAGCCAATCTTGCGCCAGTCTTCTGGCTACGACCAAAGGAACCGTGACAGCTATGGCCGGGGAGGTACTTTGTTCCCCATCCTGTTGCCAGCAATCCATTACGCGTTGAGTAGGAGGAGGTGGCTACCGTCATCCGTACTACGACGGCGGCCCGAGGGGCGGTGGTTACCGGGGGGGTCGCGGCGGAGGCTACAACACCGGTCCACCTACCCCCAACTATCCTCGACGATACGACTCGAACCCTCGTCCTCCCCAGAGCCGCCCCTTGCCTGTGGATCCCCGGCAAGTATCGACTTCGTACCAAGACCTGGACTCGATTCATACCCCTGCGGTCAAGTTGGATTTCCAGGACGCTCTGGGCAGTCTTCCACCGCCGAAGAAGCTGAAAAAAGCAGACGAGGCTGCGCAGAATGACGCATGATCGAACGAGCGCGTGGACGTTGCGTTGGTCGCGTGTAGTATTGTTTAAACCTGAAGGGTTCTCAATGCAATTTGACATATTCGTCGAGCTGTTTGTCGCGGCGCATGGTCGCGGCCAAGAACTGCCCGACCACACGCAGGTAAAAAAACTGGAACACGATTGTCTGGTTGTAGAAAAAGTTGGCGTTTCCGGATCCCGGGTACAACCAAAGGAAACCCATCACGGGCATGAGGACACTCGCCACGACTAGTCCCGTCGCCAGCACAAACTTGTTGTTCATGCCTACGCAGCGCAACCAACGTTCAACTGCCCCCTCACGCACGTGCCTTGTTCATGCAAACGTACCAATGATTGAGCTCGGGTGAATGATGAAGAATGTCATGACAAATCCAATATCTCCCATCGCCGGGTACGGCTGGAAGAGAGATACGAGGGCAAGCAGGATGGTCGCATACACCAGCGGTCGCGAGCTACGCGGTGGTCAAGAGGATGCGCGATGAAAAGTGGACCGTTGTCGTACCGCAGGCGGATATAGAGCGGCGCAATGTACACATACGGATGCACGTGGAGCAAAAACAAAAAGTATGGCTGGAAGCGGTCGAACAATTCCATGAAGAAGTACCAGAAGATGCCGATGTTCGGCGTCAAGTCGGGATAGCGATGCAGCCAAACATAAGTCGACTCGACAAAGCTCCAGCTGCGACCCATAAACACGTACGAGAGACCGGTAAGGCCTCCGAGACAGCTTGCAAACAGCACCAAAGAGAACGCGACTCGTGGCAGAGGCAAGTACATCGATGTCTAGAGTCACCGTCGCATCAGAGGGCTCTGAAAGGTCATATTTGAACTTACACTTATCGAAGGACGCGACATGGACGAGCGCGCGTGATGGACGAGTAGAAGCACGGGAACTGACAACACCACGGGGTACACGCTCAAGTAGGTAGCGATCGACAAGAGCAGGATCGCTGGCACAAGAAAACCTGCAAAACATTTTGTCAAGATGACTATATTGTAAAGAATAGTGACTTGCACCTTGCATCGCAAACGACAAGCTCCACACGATGGATGCAGAGGTGAACAGAGTGGTCGACAACGCGAGCGACCCAATCACAGAGTACGGATTGAAGAGGAACATCGCCGCTGTCGTCGCTGGCAAGTTCTCGGGGGTGAGAAGTGGCGACACGGGAGGATGGTTGAGCCAAATCTTGCTGCGCTCACACTGTTGTTCTTGTTGGCTCGACAGGAACGCACGACAGAGCGACGCAAACCCTAGTGCAATGAGCACATCGACGGCAATCGTACACCCAATCCAACACACCCTCAGCGATGTGTTGAACGCAGTGAACGATTCGAGCAAGTTGTAGAGTGCAAGCACCAGTGGGGGCTGATGGAACGAATCACCAGCATACGGGGCATTACAAGCTTTGTACAAGAAGTGCCCTTCTTGAAGTCTCTGGTACGAGTTCAGTGGAGTCACATACTCAAGACGGTCTTGAGTGAACGCATCCAGACCTGTCACAAACAGGCCTACTCGCAGCGCAGCGCCTGCGGCTACCGACGCTGCAACTTTGCCGGACGTCATAATCGCAAATTTCGAGATCATCAAAGTATGGGGCATTGGAGTTGTTTGATTGGCAAATAATGACCACTTTTTGTTCAATGAAACCGAACTATTCCCTCAATTACAGATTGCACCACAACGGGGGAGGAATCAAGTGCACCAAGAAACCTTCCATCGACTAAAGCAGAATGGCGGGAGAGTAGCGCGTGTTTTCCAGATCCATAGTCGTATGTGCCAACTCATTTAGTGGACCGGGGACGGAGCACGAATTTGGGCTCGATCCAGACAGCGAGGATAGCCCCCAACATGCAAACTCCAAGACCCACTGCTGTCCTCTGTGTTCAATCAACACTAGATTTTTAGGAATCGCAACGACTACGACGTCGCGCCACATTCAACCCCGATATACACGCAATGTCAAACATGTATTGAACGTTAAGGTTGTCGGTAGAGCTACCGCCGGAAGAGTTCTCTCCGACAGCAGCTCCAGTTCCAACTCACGTTTGAGCTTACCTCGTGGTGGACAAGGCATTTCACTTCCAAACCTCAGCAACGAGCCCAATACACCTCAATCACAACTCTACAAAAAGTGAGATCTAGGAGATGGTACCTCAGTCGACGTCGGCTGCATCGTTTGACGCCTTCATCAACGGCTCAACCAGCGGAAGTAGCATCAAGCAACAACGGAAGGCAGCCAGCACCAAGAGGGCGCCACAGGGGGATACGAAACAAGGCAAGAGACTGCGCCGCCGGAGGGCCACTGGTGATAGCGATTTTCATTTTATGACATCCCACACGGTTTGTTTTAACTCCGGATGGTACGGCTCAACTTTCAGACGCACTATAGGTCCTTGGGGAACAACCTATCAGTGCACATCAATTTAGTACCGTTCACGGCTTCGGCGTTCGTAGTCGCGGCCTCCACCACGGCGGTCGTCATAACGGTCGCCACCACGTCGGTCGTCGTAGCGGTCACCACCACGGCGATCATCATATCGGTCGCCGTAACGGCGGTCGTCGTAGCGGTCTCCTCCGCCACCGTGCGAGAATTTGCACGAGTCGCCACGGTGGCATCGTCCTTGCTTGAAATCGTAGCACTCACCAGCGCTGCGGCTGTCGCGGGGGCGACGTTCTTCGTAGATACCACCCGTCACGTCTTCCGCACGGTTCTTTCCCTTTTGTTCATCGAATCGAACTTCAAATTCGATGCGGTCGCCTTCACGGAGGCAGTTGCCGTCCTTGATCGACGAAAAGTGGCAAAACACATCTTCAGATCCATCGTCGGGCTTGATGAATCCGAACCCCTTTTCGTTCCAGCGGGCAGCAATACCCGTCTTACGCTTGGAGTTACCTTGGTCACGGTCTGGGCTGCGGCTACGGCTGCGGTCGTTGCGGCGGGGGCTGTCGTCGCGGCGAGGAGAGGGGCTGCGGCTTCCCGGCATTGTGTGGTAGGACGGGTTCTTTCGAAAGTGACGGGTAATAAATCGAACCCCCTCAACAACCGCCGCACACCACTCACAGTATCCGGATATCTTTATCACCAACGCCATATCCGGATAGATCGCTCAATAATCTTGGAAATTACGTGATCTAATTGGTCGAAATCTTGCGAATGATTATTTTTATGTGAAAGGTTATCTTGATTTCAGTAAAACAACCAATTAGTTTTAATATGGTGTTGGCCGATTTTGGCGCGCACAGTTCGATTGTATCAATTGAGCATACCACGATTTCTCCCGCGATGGCGACGCGCCCTGTGCTCTTGACACAAGCCCTACTGGACGCTGGCAAGATTCCCCATGGAAGCCAAGTACGATGGTTAGGTTTGGTCCGTGACGTTGGCCAACCTCAGCTGATGGTTGACCCGGCCGATGAGTCTGCCTACATTGAAACTACGTCCCACCGATGCGAGGTCATTCCAGGTCATGCTGCGTGGCTGCACGAAAAACACGCTTTGGTGCCATCAGTTCCGGCAAGCACGCTGTCGATTGAAAGAATGGCAGGAACAAGCGTACTTGGCAAGAAGAAAAGACATGACCTAGATAACGACGTTCAAGATGATCCACGACCTCGACCGGCTGCTGTCAAGGACAAAACTGCCACCACAATTAATTTCGCAAAGCCAACTTTTCAAGTCATGGTGCGGGCATATCAAGGAGTTCAGTACAAAGTGAACCATTTGTATGAATTCGTTGGCGAACTCGACCTCACCCCTCAAGCTCTCGACGACTTGGAGATGGAATGGCAAGGTGAAGATGCAACGGCATCCAAAGACAATGCAAAACTCTTGGAATTTATCCCAACGTTGCATGTAAAAGGTATTTCACACTTTGTCGTGTTCACTTACTCATCAAATATTCCAGATGCATCGGAACGTGATTACTTCGGGTATGCTATGAGCCATTGTGGCCTCGGTGAATCATTTCCAGGGGATGGCAAGAACAACGTGCGGATTGAATGGTGTTTGCAGCAATGGAAGGCATTGGGTTACCCTTTCAGTGTGGAAGAAATGCGCCAGAGTATCGTCGATTACTTGGCAACTTTCCTTCAAGGCGACGTGATCGCGGCCGATTTCATCTTGTTGTGCCTTTTATCCCGTGTCTATCAACGTTCACAAGCGACAACTCCTTTTGGCCACTTCGCCGTGAACTTGATGTTTCCCAATGCGAATTCAGCTGCCGTTGCCTCAGCGTGTGCCCAACTCGTCAAAGCAATTCATGGCATTGTCCCGATCGCAACTACACTGAATCTCACGCTGGAATCGCTGAACAGTGCTTCTTTTTTTCCCCGAAAGGTTTGCGATTCCACATAGATCTTACGGTTCACAATTTGCTAGGATTACACCATTGACTACTTGCATTCTGGATTGCTTCAATTGCCAGAAGGTTCTGCAGTCGTTGTGGATGAATCGAACATGATCACCGGTCAGGTACGATGTAACAGTACCCACAGCTACGGAATGTCGATCGGTGACTGCTTGTAGTTGAGCGACAGAGGGACGCGAAACATCCAATCTCTTATGAGCTTGGTTGAGAACCAAACGCTGACGTATGATTTTCAGTTTTACCACACTGAATTTCAGCAAGACGTGAAGTTCATCACACTGTCGAAGTCCAAGGTCACATCGTCGCTTCGTCTCGAGTAGTATTCAATTTCAAGATGCTCTCTGTAGTCGATACTTCCCACTGCTGTACACATTCGCCACGAAGGCAAGCAAGGTAATACGTCATCAAGCATTGCTTCAGAGGTATGTCTGGTTAATAGCTCGTTTGGCACACTCACGGAACTTGTGTAGGATCTATTGCAATGTTTTCGGTTGTACATTGCGGTGTTTCGAAGCTTGGACGTCGAGTTGGGCAATGACGGCGCTCAGACTGCAGAGCAGTGGTATGTCGAGGAGCGTAAAGTCGACAAATCCATCCGGGTACCGAGCAGTATTGTGCTATCGGTGTATTCAAGGGCGAATCCTTGATATCGTAGGCCGATGATCTCCACCGTTTGGTTCGAGTTGCTCGGTTGGTGGCTCTTAGTTTTGGGACGTCCGTCGTCACAAGTGATGCCTGGCGTCATGCACTCGAGTTGGACAAGACTTGCCAACAGCGTGGACGATCTTAATCTAATTTCGATTACATGATATCTTTGCACGGTATTTACAATCACGCTGACGCTGGCGACCATTTTTGAATGACAATCACGAGGAATTCTCGTTCTACAAACACCACGACAAAATCGTGATCCACGTGGTTCCCAGGACTTGTCGTCATACCGTGAGCAACTAGGATCTCAAACTTCTTGAGTCGTATGCGTAGGTACTGCAGATCATTCTACGCATCGTGCCATTATGTGATGGCGGTCAAGATATGCTAGCAGGATGTGTTGCACCTTGGGGTTTAAGTCGCGTACAACTCCACGCGCCTTCGTCGTGAGTTCCTTCATGTACGTCGAGTATCGCTCAGCATTCGCTGGGTCCATGTGAGGATGACGGCGGAGAACAGATCCATTCTTGTCGGCAATCACATAGCCTTCAACGCCCTTGTGGTTCTTGATGCGCTCCAGCGTCTCTTCGACCTCAGACATACTTGTCGACTCGCAAAGTGACCGTTCGCGGGATCGACGTTTTTCGTTTTTTCCGCATAGCCCATGAGTATCCGAACACATGGCTCACACGAAGATTTAGTGTGAACACTAAATGCATTCATATTCGTTCGTTTGTACAAGCCAATCAAAACTTCACAACATTGTTTCAGCCAATCCGTACCAACTCAACATTGGTTTCAATCGCGGGAGTTGCAATTGCAGGAAGTCAGAGCTAGACACACCATATCGAAATCATACTTACCTGACTGGTGCTCGACCGTGATCAACAAGGCGGTTGACATGAGCCGGAGCAGGCCTTCACGCACTCCGGTGCTGTAATGGCT
>NW_008580155.1:1073744-1075331 GCF_000520115.1 Aphanomyces invadans
TTTCCTCAAGGCGACGTACCGGTCGGACCCTTCCAACATGTGGATCGACATCCAACGGGCCCTTCGTCGCGCCAAGCTTCAGTTCTCCGGTGTCGGAACAACGTGCTTTCAACTCCACGTTCCCTCGTTTCGACCTCCAGCGACGACCAAGACCGTTCTCCGCCAGCTCAAGACTCATATGCGCACCATGCACTACAACGCGTGGTGCGAGTTGCAGGATCAAGGTCGCACGGTCGGTGCCCACGAAGGCCTGGGCAGTCGTTTTCTGTCCCGCGGAGGTGGGTTGTTGGATTGCGAATACCGTTTTGCCATTGCCGCCCGTATGAACCTGATTGCGACCCGCGCTGTCCTGAAGCGCACCCATGGCAACTCCAACTCTTCGTGTCGTCACTGCGGCCGTACCGAGACCGAGACGCTTCCCCATGTCCTGCAGCATTGCCCCCACAACGAAGCCTCGATTCGCGCCCGTCACGACCTTTCCCTTCGCTGCATTGCCGCGGCGATCGCCAAAGCCAACCCGTCGTGCCGTCTCCTCGTCGAGCAGCCGTTGCCCGAATTCACTGACGCCCTTCTCAAGCCCGACATCATCCTCGTGGACGACGCCAACAAGACTGCTGCGATATGCGACCTCGCTGTGAGTTTCGACGACGGCAACATCGAAGGGAGCGGCCTCACGGGGTTCCAGACGCGCGCCGCCGAGAAGATCGACAAGTATGGTCGGCTCTCTCGTTTCCTGGGCTCCAAGGGCTACGACGTGTCGCCGTGTGCACTCATCTTCGGGTCCCTCGGCTCGGTCTTGCCCGACAACCAAGCAGTCCTCACCTCCACCTTCAACCTCTCCCGTAGCGCCGCCACCAAACTCCAAACCCAACTCTCCTCCAACCACATCCGACTCAGTCGACAAATCTGGCGGCGGCACAGCAGCTCGCGGTCGGTGTTCCAGGGTCGGCCGGGTGGGCCTGCGAGAGCTGCGTAAGTGATGTGGATTCTGGTCCTTGCGACCAAGAGGGCCTTTCCCAAACGTTGGGCGCGCCCGCAAAATCTTGGGACTCACGTGTACGATTTCGGTTCGCTTCTCTATTGTCAACTTCCACCGCAAGCCGACGCTCCTTGGCCTTCCCCGCCTAGAGTGCTTAACAGCCCGAGTAATACATTCCTCAAACCTGACTGGTGCTCGACCGTGATCAACAAGGCGGTTGACATGAGCCGGAGCAGGCCTTCACGCACTCCGGTGCTGTAATGGCTCAGGAGCACCCTCGGGTGTTTCCACAGTGCAATTTTTGCCAGCGGGGGTGTGCGCGTGCGCCACCCCCAACCACTCTATTCCGTTTTCCACTCTTCCACCTCTATCATTTCTGCTCTCTATTCCATTGCTTGACATGGTTGCTGTACGAGCACGTTGTCAGCTTTGCTTTTATGTCTTGAAACCGAGTAGCACACTAGACCTCCGATGCACTTAGCAACTTCTTGATCAAATTGTGCAATATATTGGAAATATGGCGAGATATTTCGAAAGTTATGCCATAACTGATGATATATATGGGATATTGGTATTTACCGACTATTTCAGTGAAAGACTGATAGCTA
>NW_008580155.1:1079894-1080922 GCF_000520115.1 Aphanomyces invadans
TGTGCTTACCAACTTTACACCGGAAGAATTTGAGGTGACATTCAACGACTTACCTTTGCGCGGACCAATTTCCACGTGACGTTGTTTCTGCTGCACGTCGAGGACAATGACCACTATCGCGCTGTCATGGCTCGCTACAAGAGCATGGCAGCTGAGAATGCATCAAAGCTAGCTGCATCTCAGCGCCGGTACCTTCAGCGTCGCGCAGAACGATTCGCGACTGAGACTGCTCGCGCAAACAGTACCGCTCGTGGTGCTTTCTTGTCTCCCATGGCTAGTGGTCGTCGCTGAAAATTCAATTAAAATTTAATAAAATCACTTGAATTTTGTATATAATCCAAGATTCCAATACACTCAGTTTTCACAAACTATTGAGTTTTTTCGGAAATGATGGACACATTTCGAAATAACACAGTCATACCCCAATTACAAGGACAATGCAGATATGACAGAGTAAGTTGTCAGTAGCGGAAGTATACAAGATAGACTCATCACTTCGAAAATATTCACAGTCTTCCGAAACTTGTGATGAACTGGTTTGGTGACCTACTATGAAAGTAATGCAATGGTGGTCAAGGGCCGTTTTATCGTCGCCAGGCGGCACTGTGTGGCATTGTGAACACGTTGCAACCTCCTTCGGCTTGTTCCATCGTGCCGAGGACACCTTGCCTCCTTTGCCAACTACGTTTACGTCAAGCACGTTGACCATAGACGTTGAATTCAATTGCTGCGTCGTTCTCTCCACAAGTATCCAGTGTCACAAGATCGCAGGACACGATTCTAACCTTCCTCACAGAGGTCGACACGTACGAGGGGCCAACGGATAATCTATAATCTCTAAGAATTTCCTGATGCCACCCGAAAGCATACGACACTCCGGCGATCTATTCTGTCAGGATGAGCAACATGTATTATCAAGAATATCAAGGCATAGAGGTAGTCGCAAGGCTAAGCTTCCATGGCTTGAACTCTCAGAGGAGTTTGTGGTGTCCACAGCATTGTCCACAGCAAGTATATGGGCATGCAAT
>NW_008580155.1:1081022-1082556 GCF_000520115.1 Aphanomyces invadans
CTCTCTGCTCGCTCCTTCCACTGCCCCGTGTGTCAACAACGCTTCCCCGCTTGGTCCTTGTACAACAAGCATCGCGCTGACCACCGTGGTGTCGCCTTTGCGGATGGATTTTCACCGTCTTGCTGCCCTGCGCTCCTTTTTTCCTCTCGCTACAGCGCCGTGCAGCACCAAAACTCGTGCGATCTACGCCCATCCACTTCACCGACACCACCGTCACGGCCCACAGCGATCCCGCGTTCACTCGACTGTGCCTGGAGCAAGACAAAAAGGTCCCATTCGACGGCGACTCCTCAGCTAGCTTCGCGGATAGCAGCTTCTGAGGACGATATATCGCCCCCCACATCATTCCCATGCAACTCTCCCCGCCCGCCTGTCGCCCCTGACCCACCTCCCGCCTCTGCTGCCCCTCCTGTCGCCGATTCCGTTGACCGCTGCTTCGCTTGTGATCGAGAGTTTGCCTCCAAACGTGGCCTCACCTGCCACCTTCGCTACTGCGGCGCGACACCTCCTTCCGCGCACGCGCACGACTCGGCCAAGCAGCCACGCACGTTCGCTCCGTCTGTGTTGCCCACGCCTGCGACCCCTGGTACCTACACCCTGCGTTTTGATGGCTCCTGTCTTGGCAATGGCTCCAACTCGGACTCGACGCCATGCGGCGCTGGGGCTGCTCTGTTCGCCCCTGACGGCTCCATTATCTGGTCTCTTTCAGCGTACCTTCCCTCGGCCAAGTCGAACAACATGGCTGAATACAGTGCGCTGCTTGCCGGCGTGGTCGGCCTCCGTCATTGGTGCCCCAGTTCCGTCGTCATCGAGGGAGACAGCGCCCTCGTGATCTCTCAGGTTCTCGGCCGTGCGCGCTGCCCCGACGACCGCCTCCGTCCCTTCCGCACCCACATCCTCCGCCATCTGCAGGCCTTGCGTGAGCGCAACGTCGCCTACACGTTCCGCCACATCGAACGCAATATTAACACCGTCGCCGACGATTTGGCCACGACTGCAGCGATACTCCGACTCTCCGAATGTCGCTGTTTCTGCTCGTTCCCCTCGTCTGCTTGCGCCCCTCGTGTCCTCGACTCCCCGTTTGCTGCCATTCCTAACACGGACACCGTCTGGAGCCTCCGTCATGAACGCTTTTGCCCACGTACGAGCGTGGAATCGATTCTGCAACCCTGTCCTCCCGTCATCGAGCCCCGTGTCGTTGCTGCCGCTGCACCCGCCACCTCGGCGTTGCCCTTGTCCTCTACTGCAGCAGACGTCCCGTCTGCAGTGGATATTGCGTCAGGTGTCCCTGCTGTCGACGTGGTCCCATCCGAAGATATGGATGTCGCTCAAGCGCCCCCTGTTGCACCCCCGCTTGCCTTGCAACCCCTCGCCGCCGACGAGTCCACCGATATGGACACGTCCGTCGCGGCCGAGGTCGCCCAGGATCTCTTCCGCCGCCGTCGTCGCGCCCAATTACCACGCAACATTCCCGACGACATTTTCGCCACGGTCTCCGATTCCCTGCAGCTCCAAGTGCGTCAGTGGATCACCA
>NW_008580155.1:1082656-1084272 GCF_000520115.1 Aphanomyces invadans
GAGTAGTGTATTGACGACCAACTTGACCCTTTACAATAGCCCATAACAACTCGATTGGCTGCAAGTCGGAGTGACGGGGTGGTGTGTACAACACCGTGTGACCCTTGGTCTGTGCCATTGACAAAATTTCAGGAACCACAGTGCCCTCAGTATGCTTTGCCAGAGTAGCCCAAAGCACAGTCTTTAGGCAATCGTCATTGCATGGTAAACCATAAGATTTACAAGCCGCAAAAAGGTCTGCTTTTTTCCAGTTTGACTTAGGAGTTCCAAGTGGGAGACCTTTGTGATACTTGGCGTTGTCGAGAATAATTGTGGCGCCAAAAATTCTGTTGTCGTCTAACTCCACCAGTAGTTTGGCAACCACTCCACAATATAGGTGTGATTAAACATGCCGTGGTAGTCTTTTGTTTCTTTTTTCCCAGTCTCTTTTCCACCTTCAAAAATATCCAATGCCAACAATTTGGAGTCGGTGCCACCAATATCCGCAATTGCTGCAATAAAGCAAAATCAGCGACCTTTGTTGGAAGCTTTGACATGAAGGTCCTGCTCGTCGTTTGGATCATAAAGCGAGTCTTTGTGCCGAGAATAGTGATGATGAATGTACGACTCATCCAAATACACAAAATCGCGCGACATTCTTTAGCCAATAATCCCACCATTGTCTGAACATAAATGTCCCGAGCCAGAACATTTTTTGGCGACAATTTGTAAAATGACACACCATGTATTTTTCCACGCTCATAAACCATAGTGAACCAAAAAGCATTGAACAGAGCGCAAGCATGCGTTGTAGTCTTTCTGGTTTTACATGTCAAAGTCCACATACCCACGCCCATAAAGTAGGCCCAAAACGTCACGACCAACAGTACGGGTGCGTGTTTCGCGACGCTGTCGAACAAACTGCTGCACAAGAGCCACTACACACTGGACATGCGGTACTCGGGTCGCACGTGGGCCATGGTTGTAGGGCACAGAAGCAACAACAACACTCTTTTCGGCAACGTAGTCGGACCAAACCTGTTTGACAATCTTTTCACTCCTGCCCAGCAGACGAGCGATGTGAGTCTGGACATACTGCACACCCGAGAAGCGAAAGTAGGCATGGAGCCGGAGAATGTCAAGTCTCTCCTCTTTTGTCAAGGCACGTGGTCGCTGCAACTTGACGAAATCAGCGATGATATCAAACTCGGACTGGATCATGGCAAATTGGCAACTGGTCTATTCTTGTGGATGGATTCCTAGAGGTTGTCCTGTATAACGATTGTTCCACGTCGACCCTGAAATTTTATGCTGTGCTCATCACGAGTAAACCAATGCAGATCCATTGCGACTCTCTTGCGCTGCTTGTTTGGAGGCACGGTAAGCACTTCTTGTCTGGCATGATCCCTTGTCTTCACCCAGCCATCGCTTTCGACAGAGTACGGCACACTGTTCGCCTAGGCTACCTCCCAACGACGCAGCATCCGCGGAAGCGACAATGGCCAGATGCCACAGGAACGAAACCCGTTCACAACAGGCAAGTTCTCTTTGATACCAATGTTCGTGCTAGGGAACAAAACATTGAACGCCTCGTCAGCGATTTTGATGGCTTCGTCCCGTGGCAACGATGTCGTGTT
>NW_008580155.1:1084372-1085000 GCF_000520115.1 Aphanomyces invadans
CCGTCGTCGCGCCCAATTACCACGCAACATTCCCGACGACATTTTCGCCACGGTCTCCGATTCCCTGCAGCTCCAAGTGCGTCAGTGGATCACCACCATCGAAGACTCCGACGACTGGGCGGCGACGTCCTCCATGCTCTCGGAATTTCCGTCGAAGTTGTCCAAGGCGATTACGCAGCTCCACAACGCTGTCCGTGCTCGCCACGCTACCTCGAATCCCACTCCCCGTGCTCGCGGCGTGACCCACATGTCCTCTGATCGCATCGCCCCTGCGCGCGCTGAACTCGAGGAGGCTCAGCGCACTGCCTCGGGCTCGCGCCGCGGAATCGAACGGGCTCGTCGGCGCCTCGCACGTCGCTATCGCGCCGAGAAACGCAACGAGTTGCGCCAGCTCTTTGTCCGCTCCGAAAAGAGGTGTGTCCTGGGCATCCTTCGGGAAGCTCTGGGCTCACCGACCCCCCAGCGCTGCACGATCCCTACCTCGACACTCGAAGAGCACTTTACTGCCACTAACACGCCCACCGATGTCTTAGGGCTCAGGAGCACCCTCGGGTGTTTCCACAGTGCAATTTTTGCCAGCGGGGGTGTGCGCGTGCGCCACCCCCAACCCCACCTCTCTATCGTCGAT
>NW_008580155.1:1093290-1093986 GCF_000520115.1 Aphanomyces invadans
TCCCCTCGACGAGCATCGCGACGCCCTCGTGGTTGCCCACGGGTACCAAATGTTGCATTCTCCCGACCCTATGATCCAAGCGATTGCCCGCCACCAGCTCCAGAGCATCATCACGCACCGATTTACGACTGTTCCCGCCGATTTACTGACGAACGACACGCCGCTACAGCACTTTCTCAACGACACGACCGACCAGGTGCCAACTTTCCTCAAGAAAACGTACCACTCGGACTCGGCCAACATGTGGATCGACATCCAGCGGGCCCTTCGTCGCGTCAAGCTCCAGTTCACCGGTGTCGGGCCAACGTGCTTTCAGCTCCAAGTTCCCTCGTTTCGACCTCCAGCGACGACCAAGACGGTTCTCCGCCAGCTCAAGTCTCATATGCGTGACATGCACTACCACGCGTGGTGCGATTTGAAGGATCAAGGTCGTACGGTCGGTGCCCACGAAGGCCTGGGCAGTCGTTTTCTGTCCCGCGGCGGTGGGTTGTTGGATTGTGAATACCGGTTTGCCATTGCCGCCCGCATGAACCTGATTGCGACCCGCGCTGTCCTGAAGCGCACCCATGGCAACTCCAACTCTTCGTGCCGCCACTGCGGTCGTACCGAGACCGAGACGCTTCCCCATGTCCTGCAGCATTGCCCCCACAACGAAGCCTCGATTCGCGCCCGTCACGATCTTTCCCTTCGCCGCAT